>NC_082722.1:738541-866041 GCF_030144855.1 Hypanus sabinus
AACTGCACTCGCTGGGCACAACTTCAGAGCTGGCTCTGCAGTGGACACAGCACTCAGGGAACACTCTGCAGGAGGGAGAGGATAATGGTGAATGGTGCTTTCCCATTGGTGGTCTCTGACCAGTGGTGGATGACAGGGTTGGATACATGGGACTTTACTCTCAGTGATATAAAGACTGCATGTGTTTATATGGTTTCAAAATGGTTGTTATGACGCATCTAGCATGGTAGTGTAGTGTGTACTGCTTGTTGCTTTCACTTTCTGCTTCCACCGCTGTCTAGCAGTCTTGCAAAAAGGAGAGATGAATGTGTAAGTTTCTTCCTGCCAGTACACAGCCTCTCCAACAGCAAGGCTCACGTAGTGCCTCCTCACTGGCGACACATGGAAACTGCACTCCTTTTGGACTCAGGCTGAATTACAGAGGATGGGGAAGAGATTTTTCCCCTGCACACAAAGCACATAGGCCTACCAGTGCTTGTGAACCAGATCCTCAGCTCTGGGTAAATAGCCCCACTACCTTGTGGGCTGCCTCGGGAGAGATGAAGGTGACAAGAGTAAACCCAGTGGAGCCCCTAAGGCAGCTGGACATCTTTGAACATCCTTTCAGCAGATCCTGCAGCCAAGCTGGTGCCAAACATATTGCTTCATAAGCTTTCCTTTGGACTATACCGGTGAGGCTGAGAGGGGGATCTTAATGACTGGGCATCTCAGGATCTCCATACCTTCCACCCAGGCTTGTGATGATCATCATCATCACCCATTGGCCTTCAAGACAGATGGATGCCAAGCACCATTGCCTTGTGTATATAGGAGATGTGTTCAATAAGGTTGTGGATAACCAGTGTGATAGATAGAGGAGTTTATCTAAGGCTATGGCACCATACAGATCAGCTGAAAGGTTGGGTGGAGCATTATCAAATGAAATTTAATTCCAACAAATGTGAGTTGATACATTTTGTGAGGTTAAAATGGGACGGTCATATTGTAGGATAACATAATTGGGAGAGATGTACATAATTCACAACCACCCACATTGAGTTGGGGTCTCGCCAAGAGGCTGTTCTGATGTGATGATATTGTTACATTAGGAGTTTTAGGGTGTTCTGTGTATAGGTTTTGGACTTCAATAAAACATGTAAAAGGTTTCATTAATCATATAACGCCTCATTCTGTTTTATCTGTGGAAACCTACTTTGGTGATCCCGATTGTCTAGGATGATTCCAGAGTTACTGAACATGTCGGCCAACACAGTTGTTTTGAAACTGTGGGAGTTTTGGGAGCAAATTGCTATCACTTGGTTTGTACAAGTTGAGGCCCGGTTTGCTCTGTGAGAAATCTCCATGGACAACACGAAGTTGTAACATGTTGTAGTCTTGCTCAGCTATTCCACAGCTGCGAGATTAGTAAGTTTGCTTGAATACGATAATTGAAAACTCACTTTTTACAGACATTTGGACTTTTGGAGTTTGAACTTGCCAAACAGTTACTCTTCTCAGCAATGCCAGGCCTTCGGAGCTAATGCTGTCTCTCCTGGGAAATCAGCATCCTTGTTTTATTTTTAAAGAATTCTTCATGCAGCAAATGCCTGATCCAGTTCATGTAGCCCTCGCTAATGCACCTATGATAGACGATAGGGAGCTTGCTAAAATGGCTGACAGTCCACACACAGCCAGAGAGCAGTGCATCATTCTTCTTCCTTTCTCTAATTCAAGAAGGCTGGTCAGCAAGACCCTCAACAGAACGATGCCTACTCCTGCAAAACAGGTGATGCCAGGGTTGTGTTTTCATCATGCTCGCTTTGGTACGAGCACCAGTAATTGCTGTCCACCTTTCAGCTTCGACAGTGCCAGCACATTGGGACATCAGAGGTCTGTGAACACTGTGGGTTCCAGCTGCCTGGGTCATCTGCTGTTCATTACGGACACCCACTCAGGGTGACACAGGTGCTCAAGAGAGTGTGTTGCCATCATCACCTATTGATGAGAAGCCAAAAAGCAATGAAACCTTGCTGGAAGCCACAAAGATCCAGACTTACAGGACATGACGGGTGATATTCTGCTTCAGTGAGTGATGTTACACATAGGGCTTTGTCAAGGCTTAAGTGACTAGATCTCTGCTTGGTGCAGATTTCCTGTATTTCCAAGACCTTTGGTTGATCTTAAGAACTGCCAATCTGTGGATGTCAAGGTCTTTGGGTTGTTACTCTGCTCCCTCAGTAAGTTCCCCACAACAAATCTGTCAAGCACATGCACCAACGCATGTGAGTTTACTCAACTGCTGGGTGAATTTCCAGACCTCACCAAGCCCTCATTCTCCACTACAGTTACAAAACATGGGGCCAAGCACCACATTCTCACAACTGCCGTGTCAGTTTTCGACCACACGTGCAGGCTCAGTTTGCAAACATGAAAGACTTGGCATTGTATGTTGGTGCAATAGCCCCTGGGTTTTAGCCCTTAACATGGTCCCTAAGTCCAATGGTCGCTGCTGCCCATATAGTCAATACTGATGCCTTAACAAGGCCACCACCCCTGATCATTACCCGGCCCCACATATCCAGGACTTTTTGGTTCATTTAGCCGGAAGGTTAATTTTTTCCAAAGTCCAACTAGTTAGGGGCTATCATTAGGTGCCTGCATGCTTGGAGGACATTCCCAAAGCAGCTGAGATAAAATTGCATTTTTGAGCTTCTGCAAATGCAGCACAGATTTTCCAAAGACTGATGGACCCTTAGAGTACCTAAGTTACTGAAAGGTAAACGTAGAGTTGCTTTTTGTTTACCTGGATGACATAGTTCTCACCAGTGAGTCCCAATATGAACACGTATCTCATCTCTGCACGCTTTTTGAGAGCCTAAACCAACATTGGTTGATTATTAACCCCGCTAAGTGCCAGCTTTAGTTGTCAAACATTGACTTTCTCAGCTACCACATCATCGCAGAAGGCGATTCCATCAAAGTAGCCACTATTATGGAATTCCCAGTGCCCAAAACTACTAAAATATTACAGGAGATTTTGGGCCTGGTGAATTTCTATCACTGCTTCATTCCATGAGCTGCTGAACTTATGGTTAAAGACAATACCCCTAATGTTGGCATGATCGTCTCCCCCCTGGTCTAATGGTCAGTGGACATGACCAGAGCATCTGATGATACTGAACGAGTTCTTTCTAACGTGACCCTATTGGTGCACCCACTCCCCAATACCCCCATAACATTAGTTCTGATGCATCAGACCGTGCTGAATAGACAGGTTGCACTTGAATCCGAGTGGAACCAATATTCTAGTGGGCAGATTTAGTAGAGCTGTTGGGAGTGGTTTAAACTAATATGGCAGGGGGATGGGAACCAGTATGACAGAGCTGAGGATGAGCCAGCAGGTTTACAAGTAGATGATGGGTGTAACATGAACGTAAGGAAGGACAAGCCAATGACTGGGTACAAATGCAGACAGAGCAAAATGCTAACTTCTACCACAGTGGCCAAATTAAAAAGGGTGAAGAATGCAGGACTGAAGATGCTGTATTTAAATGCATGTAGCATTTGGAAAAAGGTGGATGAACTTATGACATAATTAGAGATTGGTCAGTATGACATTGGCATCACTGAGTCGTGACAGAAAGAAGGCCATTGTTGGGAGCCTAACATTAAAGGATATACTTTGTATCGAAAGGACATACAGCAAGGCATAGGTGATGTTGTGGCTATTTTGGTAAGAGATGGTATTACATCTTTAGAAAGAGGTGACATAGGGTCAGAGAATGTTGAATCTTTGTGGGTGAAGTTAAGAAACTGCAAGGGTAAAAATAAACCATTACGGGAATTACATACAGGCCTCCAAATGTTAGCCAATGTGAGGAGTTGAGATTGCAAAGGGAGCTGGAAAAGGCACGTAAGAGGGAAATGACACAATTGTGATGGGGGACTTCAATATGCAAAAGGATTGAGGAAATGAGGTTGATTTTGAATTGCAGGAGAGGGTATCTGTTGAGTGCCTATGAGATGGCTTTTTAGAGCAGCTTAAGGTTGAGCCGACTCGGGGAAAGGCTATCTTAGATTGGGTGTTGTGTAATAAACCAAATATTATTAAGGAGCTTAACATAAAGAAACCCTTAGGAGGCAGTGATCATAATATGATAGAATTTGTACTGCAATTTGAGAGGGAGAAGCATAACTCACATGGATCTGTACCACAATGGAATAAAGGGAACTACAGAGGCCTGAGGGAGGAGCTTGCCCAGGTGGATTGGAGGGAGATACTCGTGGGGATGACAGCTGAACAGAAGCAGCTGAAGTTTCTGGGAATGGTTCACAAGGCGCAAGATAGATATGTCCCACGGAAGAAGAAGTCCTCAAAAAGCAGGGGTAGGCGACAATGGCTGACAAGGGAAGATAAGGATTGTATAAAAGCCAAGGAAAGGGCATATAATGTAGCAAAAGTGAGTGATGATCGGGAAGCTTTTAAAATCCAACAAAAGGCAACTAAAAAAAGCTATACGCAGAGAACAGATGAAATATGAGGAAAATCTAGTCAATAATATTAAGCAGGGCATCAGAAGTTTTTACAATTATATAAAGAGTGAAAGAGAGTTGAGAGTTGGTATTGAACCAATGGTAAATGATGCTGGTGAGGTAGTAATGGGGAACACAGAAATGGCAGATGAATTTAATGGGTACTTTGCATTCGTCTTCACTGTGGAAGACACTAATAGTGTGCCAGAGGTCTGTGAGTGTCAGGGAGCAGCAGTGAGTGTCATGGCTATTACAAAGGAAAATGTGCTAGGCAGTCTCAAAGTTCTCAAGGTAGATAAGTCACCGGGTAGATGGACTACAATCCAAAGTCCTGAGGGAGGTTGCTGAAGAGATAACAGATGCATTGGTCATAATCTTTCAAGAATCACTTGATTCTGGCATGGTCCCAGAGGACTGGAAGATTGCAAATGTCACTCCACTGTTAAAGAAGGGAGGAAGGCAAAAGAAAGGATATTATAGGCCAGTTAGCCTAACCTCCGTGGTTGGAAAAGTGTTGGAGTCCATTATTAAGGATTAGGTTTCCGGGTACTTGGAGACTAATGATAAAATAGTCAAAGCTGGCATGGTTTCTGTAAAGGGATATCTTGCCTGACCAATCTGTTAGAGTTCTTTGAAGAAGTAAAAAGCAAGGTGGACAAAGGGAAGGCTGCGGATGTCTTTTACTTGGATTTTCAGAAGGCATTTGATAAGGTGCCAGACAAGAGGCTGCTTAACAAAATAAAATCCTATGGCATTACAGGAAAGATGCTGGCATGGATAGAGGAAGGGCTGACAGGCAGGAAGCAGCGAATGGGAATAAAAGGGCCTTTTCTGGTGGTGTTCCTCAGAGGTCAGTATTAGGACTGCTACTTTTCACATTGTCAATGATTTGTATAACGGAATTGATAGCTTTGTGGCAAAGTTTGCGGATGATACAAAGGTAGGTGGAGAGGTTGGTAGTCCTGCAGCAGGACTTAGACAAATTGGAAGAATGGGCAAAAAAGTGGCAGATGGAATACAGTGTTGGAAAATGTATGATAATGCATTTTGGTAAAAGGAGCAACAGTGTGGCCTGTTACTGTATCTAAATGGGGAGAAGGTTCAAACATCAGAGATGCAGAGGGACTTAGGAGTCCTTGTGCAAGACTCCCAGAAAGTTAATTTACACTTGAGTCTGTCGTAAAGAAGGCAAATGCAACTATGACATTTATTTCAAGAGGAATAGAGTATGAAAACTAGTCGGGCACAATTAAGGTATCGTCGACAGTTTTGGGTCCCATAGCTCAGGAAAGATGAGCTGTCATTGGAGAGAGTTCAGGGGAGGTTCACGAGGATGATTTTGGGAATGAAGGGGTTAACATATAAGGAATGTTTGGTCCCCTACTCTCTGCAACTTAGAAGAATGTGTAGGGATCTCACTGAAACTTACTGAATGTTGAAAGGACTAAATAGGCTGGATGTGAAGAGGACGTTTCCTTTGGTGGGATTATCCAAAAGTAGAGGGCACAGCCTCAAAATTGAGTGGTGACCTTTTAAAACAGAGTTAAGGAGGTATTGTTTTAGCCAGAGAGTAGTAAATTTGTGGAATGCTGTGCCACAGACTGGGATAGAGGCCAAGTCCGTGAGTATACTTAAGGTGGAAGTTGATCATTTCTCGATCGGTGAGAGCATCAAATGATATGGTGAGAAGGCAGGTGTATGGAGACGAGTGAGATCCAGGATTAGCCATGATTGAATGGTGGAACAGACTTGATGGGCTGAATGGCCTTATTCTACTCCTATGTATTATGCTGTGGATGCTGGTCACGAACAGCTGTCAGAGGTGTGTGGCAGCCATTCCCTTCTTCCATCAGCTGTTTTATCCTCTCTTTCCCAAAAAGAAGTACAGCATGTTTGACCATCAGCTTCTCAGTCTCTCTCCGGCTGCTTGCCATCTTCATTTTCGATCAGAGGGTCACTGTATCACAGCCTTGTTGACCACAAACCCATTGTTCACACAACGGCCAAAATATCAGACCCTTTGTCTGCATGACAGCAATGCCACCTGGCCGACATACTCACATTCACAAAGATATACAACATATCAAGGGGAAAAGTAATGCAGTGGCCGATTGCCTCTAACGGTCAGCCGCTAAGGTCAAACACATCGGGAATGACTATGCCAGCACTGCAGCCGGCCAAGTTACTGACCCGGAGACACAGGCTTACTGAACAGCAGTAACTAGCCTGCAGTTGGCTGACACCACACTTGGGGAAGCTGGGGTTTCTCTTGTGTGCAAAGTCTCAACTGGTCGCCTCGCCTCATCGTGTTCGCAAAATGAAGGTGGACTGTTTTCAACATCTGGGCTGAAAGCCCTCACAGAAACAGGCTGCACTGAAGTTTGTTTCACACGACCTCAGAAAGAAAATGCGTGATTGGCTGTCGCTGTGTGGAGCGCCAGAGGGCAAAAATTAACCGTCACGTTCAGGTACCATTGGCATTTTTTGAAGTCACTGAGTGACGGTTTGACAATGCCAATGTTGGTCCTTCCCCCCCCCCCCCCCACCCGTGGTTTCATGCACCTTCTTACCATGGTGGGCCATGCTACCAGGTGGCCATAGGTCAAGGTCCAGAAGAATACCGACAAAGTATTGCTAGCTGGGATCGGGTTAGATGTCTTGTTGTGATAGCATGGGCATAATAGGTCAAAGGGCCTGGTTTTGTGCTGCATGAACCCATGGCACCTATGGAACAGTTAAGATGATAAGGTAGGAGTAGCAGAGGTAGTGTACAGGATTTCCAAACGGTTTCTGATAAGGTGGCACGAGAAAGACAGATTTAATTGACTTTTGTTATTGGCCCCAGTGAGGATCGGGGAGCTGATCCCATCGCAGAGAGAATACGTTACAGAGAATAAGGCGGAATGGGACTATGCGAATGACTGAGAGGGAGAAATGATGGGACGTCCTTCTTCCTCGTCGATAAGAAATGCGACCCAGTAGAACATCCGTGGCACCATGGCACAGTGGTTAGGGCAGAGGGCGGAGAGTGGAGCACTGACAAGTACAGAGAGCCGGAATCAATGGGCCGATTTGCCATTCAACATCATTAACGAATGGGAGGCGGGGACGGCGTGGGGCAGGAATCAGTACTGGGGCTCCAGCACTTCCTAGTCTGTGAATGACGGGTCAGTGAGGGAACTCAGTGATCGGAAACTGGATGGGCAAACTCGCCCAAAAGTTTGATTCTTTCCTAACGTTCCTCACCCTGAGGTGTATCTCGGAATTCCAGTCCCATTGCAAGGAATGACATGGAGAGATCTGTCAACGATCACACACACGTCCCCTCCCCTGCAGCGATACTCCCAGCTCAGTCTCAGCCCATGCAAATGAGGTGACGCTGATCAAAGCTCACACACAGCACAGCCCACATCACTTTCAATCTTTATTAATACTTAACAAATGTACAAACAAAATAAAATCAATTTAACAACTCCATACAACACGCGATAGAGATCCAGTTAACATCGTAGGTTTATGATACTATAACGCACCGGGTCCTAATCTGACCTCTGAATGAAACATGCAGACACGGCTTTAACTCCTCCCTCGGAGTGTCAGACACCCTGAGTCAATAGGCTGGTCCTGGACTAATGTCCAGTTGGCATAATTTACTCATCATTATTTAATTATTTATGGTTTTATATTGCTAGATTTCGACACTATTCTTGGTTGGTGAGACTGTCACGAAAACCCAATTTCCCTCAGGATGAATAAAGTATTCCTGGCTGTCTGTCTGTAAACTGTGAATATGATTCAAACTCAGCTCTCTTTCTTCACTGGGCACCAGCGTCAACTTCCCGAGTCGATGCTGAAGTTTCACCTCCATTCGGGAGCCGGGAAGAATTGAACCCACGTTCAAAACTAGCTCTTGAGACCTCGTTGAAGTCTGGAGATTTCACTTCGTCTTTGCCACCCTGGTGTTTCCTGTCCAGGTACTCCACTGACTCTTTAACCCATTCCTCCTTGGCTCTAGTGCAAATCTTCATATTCCTCTTGTTGGTGAATCTGAAGCAGAACAAACAGTGGCGATTACGGGAGAGTCATCAACCATTGTTCTCAAACATTTTGCAGTTGCACGTTGAAACACTTACATGACAGCAGGTGTCGGGCACAAGAGAGCTTCCGTGTAGCTCTTAAGCCTCTTGCGAGGAATGGGCGTGGTCCTAAACCTCTCACAGCATTCTAGCGTTATGATTGAAGCTGAGGGAGAAGGAAAAACAAATAGTTAGATACCGCTAGATAACTCAACCCACCTTAACCCACGTGAACGCACTGCCTCGCGCATGAAGGCCTTTCCAACCCAAGACATTTAACGGTGTAACCCCGTCCTTCATATAAACTACTGTACGCCATTCCCCTACCGATCTGATGACCCTTCCAGTCCCTTTGACTGACTGCCATTCCCGACCCTCCCTCCAAGAGAATCATTCCACTGTGAGCTGTTCAATATCACCGCCAACCGATGGGAAGCGGGAGAGCTGCTCCCCGCAGCTGATCACGGTGCATTGTCGGGATTGGGTATGGAATATTGGGAATAAGGAAAATCTCTTACCCGGGGCGGGTGCAGCTTGCTTGAAACAGCAGATCCACAGAGCTGCCAACATTGCGACCACGCAGAGCGCTGCCTTCATCTTGTCCTGTACCAGGATGGAATTGATGGCCGTGTGATTCACCAGCTCCCATAGTCTGCTTTATAAAGGGGGTTGGCAGCACTCATGGTCATCAATTTAGGGCTTCCCTGGAAAGTCCCCAAACCAGCACTGGCCACTGCTCCGATGTTCCATAAAAAGGGAAGTACAGGAATTCTCCGAATGGCCGTTCGGTAGTTCAGCTGTAAAGGGCGCTCTTTAACTTTCTGGGGCGGACTTTCTTAGTACTAGCGCGTCTGACTTCTTTCAGGCAATCCCACATCCGATTCAGAGGGGAAGAGAAAGTTGAAATACAAGAGCTAGTTTCAAACGCATGCGTTCTCTCCGTGGACTGGGATATGGATGAAAGTGCAAGATCAACCGTTTAGAGACAGCACATGGGATGATAATACTGTTGCAATCAAAGAAAGTTGATTGAGTTGCAATCAAGTTGGTTGAGTGAAGTACAGGGCTGGCGATTCAATGTCCCTGAGTATAGAAACTCCAGGCGTGACAGAGCGGACATGGCCCTCCTGATGGGGCAGAGAATTACTGCGCTGCTCAGGGTCGATGTCCTGGAGGGATGGGCTGATAAAACTCTCGGGCTCATTCGGTCACTCAACAGGAAACAGATCCTTCAGTCCAGCTCGTCCTTTCCATAGTGACCAGCAACCTGGTCCCAGTCGTCGCGATTGGACTGTATTTTTCATAATGCTTCCGAACCATGTGCTTATCCGAAGTTTTTATCAGTCGTTCAGGCATCAATGAAACCTTTGGCAGCTGATGGCGGAGTTACAACTCAGATCCTTTTTAAGGATACTCTCTCCTGTCCATTTTAGTTGTCTTACTCTGAGGAATATCTTTTTGCGTTCTGCACGTGATTTATGTGCTCTTTATCATTTTATACTTCTCTATAAGATCACGCCTCGATCTCCCAAATTCTTAAGAATAAAGTCCTTGCCTACCCAACCTTTCCTTGTAATGCAGATGCTCGAATTCTGTTAGCATCTTCCCAGATCTTCCCTGCAACCTGTCCTGTTTAATGGTATCTTTCCTATAACAGGGCTACCAAAACCGGACACAATACTCAAAGCGTGGCCTTATCAATGACTTGTCCAAATGTGCCATACAGTAACTTGTCAGCTCAAATAGTCTAAAAGCATTCATCACCACCCTGTGACACTGCACAGTTACAACTTGGGAATAAAAGAGTGGTTTTCAGTGTACGAGAATAGAGGTTTCAGGCATGACAGGTGGAGGTGCAGATGAGAAGGGAATGTTTACCTGCTGATCAAGGGAATTGTTACAGTTGTAAAAAGGGTGAATATCCTGGAAGGACCAGAGAAGAAGAATACAGGGCTAGAATGTAAGATGAGGGAGGGGTGTTTGCATGTATGGAGTTATGAGTTTTGTTTTGGAAGATACCACTATCTAGCTATACAGTAATTTTGTTGATTTAAAAATATTGTAAGTTCCTCACATTTTGTGGCAGATGATCTACTAGGGCATTGTTGGTCAGAGCATAGTTGAAGAGTTGGGTTGTAGTTGAGAACAATATTCTCCAATCACTGCTGTTCTCTGTAATAATCCTGGAAATGGGCTCTGCTTGCAGAACATACAGTAGTGTGAAAGGAGGCAAGTTTTTCCTTGAAAATATTCTGGTGGCTTCTAGCCCAGATTCTGCTTTTGCACAGTTTTCTACAGTTTCTGAAAGAAACATAGAAAACCTACAGCACAATACAGGCCCTTCAGTCCAAAAAGCTGTGCTGAGCATATCCCTACCTGAGCAATGCCCTAGGGTTGCCTAGCCTACTGATGTTTACAGTTTCTACATCTTGTTTACTGTCACTGTTCTATAGATTTGTTAGTATGCCCACAGAGGAAGAACCGCGTGGTTGTTTGTGCTGACATGTTTGTACAGAACTCTGATAATAAATTTCACTTTGAGCTTTTACTAAGAAATTTCTTTTTAATCCTGGGTGGGATTACAGTGTTTAATTTATTTATTAAATTATTTTTGTCAATTATTGTCTGAGACTCCTACACTGTAAAAGTACCAGATGGAATGGAGTTTGTCATGTGATGGGGTCTTGAATTGACCCTATGAACTCTGCTCTTAACAAGAAAGAGAAAGAGGGAGGTGTACAATGCAGAATCCTTGTTATTAAGAGAGAGAGAGAGAGAGAGAGAGAGAGAGAGAGAGAGAGAGGGAGGTGAAGAATGCTCAGGAGATTGATGTTGTGGCTTCTCGGCTGTTTGTTTACATTTCCACAAGGACACTGCCTGCTTGTCAATTCTTACAGAGAGAGGAGGGTGGAGCAGTTTGATAGACAGCTGGGGTTCTGCATGCTGAGATGAATGCCAGGTCAGCTGCTGGACACACAGACACACGGTTTTGGACACTGGATGAGCTTTGTTGTGCCCACAGGAAGGTGGGTTTTTGGAGGAATGATGAGGAGAACCGATCAGTGGCTCTCGCAGTGCAGAAAAGGTGTGACCGGTGGGGAGTTATTTGTGTGTCCAACCCTGGCCTGGCTTGATAATTCCACCACAGAAGAACGGTCACCTTTGTTATGGTCACAGTCGGTGACTTTAAAAGGATTTCACAGGACAACGGGAAGATCGACGGTACCAGCTCACCTGAAGACCTACACACCTCTCTCTCTCTCCAGCTCTTCCCTACTAAATACCACAAACTGAACTGAACTTTCTTCATCATCATAAGACTGTATCTATTTACCCCTAGGCTTGAAGAAGCTTGGTTTTCCTATTTCCACACTTATGTATATATATAATCATTGCTAACCTGTTTGATATATCTGCATTTTTATTACTGTATGGCATAGTTGCTAATAAACACTATTAGTTAACAGCAATACCAGACTTCAAAGTGTTTTCCATTTCTGCTGGTTCTTTAACCCGTCACGGGGTTAAGTGACAGTCAAATGTGTTCAGGAATCTTTCCATAATCAGTACATAGAAGTGCCGACAAGAGAATGTGCGATACTTGATCTGCTATTAGGGAATGAGACATCGGGTGACAGAAGTTTGTGCAGGAGACCACTTTGCATCTAGTGATCATAATGCCATTATTTTCACAGTAAATATAGAAAAGGATAGGTCTGGTCCGTGGGTTGACATTCTATATTGGAGAAAGGCCAATTTTGATGGGTAGGCAATAGACCTCACCAGTTCCCCAACACCACCACACTCCTCAGGTTAGCGGAACTGATACTCACACTTAATAACTTCTCTTTTGGCTCTTCCCACTTTCTTCAGACCAAGGGTCATAGAGTAGCTATGGGCACTCGCATGGGCCCTAGCTATGCCTGCCTCTTCGTGGGTTATGTGGAACAGTCTATGCTCCAAATCTATATTGGTAC
Organism: Hypanus sabinus; assembly: GCF_030144855.1. Lineage (NCBI taxonomy): Eukaryota > Metazoa > Chordata > Chondrichthyes > Myliobatiformes > Dasyatidae > Hypanus > Hypanus sabinus. The sequence goes on from NC_082722.1 coordinate 751,107, forward strand.
TGCTCCCCAACTTTTCCTTCGATACATTGACGACTACATTGGTGCTGCTTCCTGCACCCATGCTGAGTTTGTCAATTTCATCCACTTTGACTCTAACTCTCACCCAGCCCTCAAATTCACTTGGTCCATCACGGACGCTTCTCTGCCCTTTCTTGACCTCTCGGTCTCCATCTCTGGAGATAGACTGTCCACTGACATCTTCTATAAACCCACCAACTCCCATAACTACCCTGATTATATCTCTTCCCACCCTGCCAAATGCAAAAATTCTATTCCCTATTCCCAGTTCCTCCGTCTCCGCCGTATCTGCTCCAAGGATGAGGCTTTCCATTCCAGGACATCCCAAATGTCCTCTTTCTTTAAGAATCGTGGTTTCCCTTCTGCCGTTATCAATGATGCCCTCACCCGCATCTCCCCCATTTCCCGCACTTCGGCCCTCAGCCCATCCTCCTGTCACCAGAACAGGGACCGCGTTCCCCTTGTCCTCACCTATCACCCCACCAGCCTCCAGATCCTGCATATTATCCTCTGCAACTTCCGCCACCTTCAACAGGAACCCACCTCTAAGGACAACTTTCCCTCGCTACCTCTCTCTGCTTTTCGCAGGGATCGTTCCCTCCACAACTGCCTGGTCCACACGTCCCTCCCCACAGAACTCCCACCTGGCACTTATCCCTGCAAGCGTAAGTGCTACACCTGCCCCTACACCTCCTCCCTTACCACCATTCAGGGCCCCAAACAGTCCTTCCAGTTGAGGCAACACTTCACTTGTCAGTCTGTTGGGGTAATCTATTGCATCCGGTGCTCCTGGTGCAGCCTCCTCTACATCGGCGAGACCTGACGCAGATTGGGGGACGCTCTGTCCGTCACAAAAGACAGGATCTCCCGGTTGCCACTCGCTTCAACACTCCTTCACATTGCCATTCAGATATGTCCATACCTGGCCTCCTCTACTGCCATGATGAGGCCAAACTGCGGTTGGGGGAACAACATCTCATATACCGTCTGGGTAGTCTCCAGCCCCTTGGAATGAACATCGAATTCTCCAACTTCTGGTAATTCCCTCCCTCTCCCTTCCCCATCCCACCTTCACTCTGTCTCCTCTTCTAGCTGCCTATCACCTTTCATGACTCAGCCTTCTCCTACTACACATAGTGCTTTCCCCTTAGATTCCTTCTTCACCTCTCCTGCCTATCCCCTCCCCCACCCCTTGATCTTTCCTCTGATTGTTTTTCCACCCTTCCCCCACCTTCTTTTTAGGGCCCCTGGCCCCGCTTTCTTCAGTCCTGATGAAGGGTTTCGACCTGAAACGTTGACTGCTCTTTTCAACGGATGCTGCCAGACCTGCTGAGTTCATCCAGCTTTTTTGTACGTCTCAGTTTTGAAGGTATCAGAAAGGAGCTGGATTAGGGCAGGCTGTTTTCTGACAAAGATGGACTTGGTAAGTCTGAGGCCTTCAAAGGTGAAAATTTGACAGCACAAAGCTTGTTCATGCCTGTCAGAATAAAAAGGTAAAGAAAACAGGTTTAGGGAAAAAAGGAGTCGAATAGCAGGTATTGGCAACACAGAACAAATGATGTACTCATGGAGTATAAGAATTAGAGACATGCAAGAAAACACTTAACAAAGAAACCAGGAGGCATGAGGTTGCTCTAGCAGACAAGGTAAAGGAGAATCCTGAGCCATTCTACAGATTTGTTAAGAGCATAGTGATAGCAAGGGACAAAATTGGTCCCCTGGAAGTGTCAGGGCATTGAAGCAGTGACCAAATCACAGTCCAAGTACTGTGTTCACTGTGGTATTTACAGAGTAGTAACTCCAGAGGACCAGCAAAGTCAGCGTTAAAGTCATAGACAACAGACAATAGACAATAGGTGCAGAAGTAGACCATTCGGCCCTTCGAGCCTGCACTGCCATTTTGAGATCATGGCTGATCATCTACTATCAATAATACCCAGTTCCTGCCTTGTCCCCATATCCCTTGATTCCCCTATCCATAAGATACCTATCTAACTCCTTCTTGAAAGCATCCAGAGAACTGGCCTCCGCTACCTTCTGAGGCAGTGCATTCCAGACCCCCACAACTCTCTGGGGGAAGAAGTTTTTCCTTAACTCTGTCCTAAATGACCTACCCCTTATTCTCAAACCATGCCCTCTGGTACTTGACTCTCCCAGCATCTGGAACATATTTCCTGCCTCTATCTTGTCCAATCCCTTAATAATCTTTTATGTTTCAATCAGATCCTCTCTCAATCTCCTTAATTCCAGCGTGTACAAGCCCAGTCTCTCTAACCTCTCTGCATCAGACAGTCCAGACATCCCAGGAATTAACCTTGTGAATCTACGCTGCACTTCCTCTACAGCCAGGATGTCCTTCCCTAACCCTGGAGACAAAACTGTGCACAATACTCCAGGTGTGGTCTCACCAGGGCTCTGTACAAATGCAAGAGGATTTCCTTGCTCTTGTACTCAATTCCCTTTGTAATAAAGGCCAACATTCCATTTGCCTTCTTCACTGCCTGCTGCACTTGCTCATTCACCTTTGGTGACTGATGAACACGGACTCCTAGATCTCCTTGTATTTCTCCCTTACCTAACTCTACACCGTTCAGATAATAATCTGCCTTCCTGTTCTTACTCCCAAACCTCACACTTATTCACATTAAACGTCATCTGCCAAGTATCTGCCCACTCACCCAGCCTATCCAAATCACCCTGAATTCTCCTAACAGCCTCATCACATGTCACACTGCCACCCAGCTCAGTATCATCAGCAAATTTGCTGATGTTATTTTCAATGCCTTCATCCAAATCGTTGACGTAAATTGTAAACAGCTGTGGTCCCAATACCGAGCCCTGTGGCACTCCACTGGTCACTCCCTGCCATTCCGAGAAACACACATTCACCACTACCCTTTGCTTTCTATCTGCCAACCAGTTTTCTATCCATGTCAATGTCTTCCCCCTGATGCCCTGAGCTTTGATTTTACCCACCAATCTCCTATGTGGGACCTTATCAAATGCCACTGGATCTCCCCCCGTCTAACTTCCTGGTTACATCCTCGAAAAACTCCAACAGATTAGTCAAGCATGATTTACCCTTGGTAAATCCATGCTGGCTCGGCCCAATCCTGTCACTGCTATCTAGATATGCCACTATTTTACCCTTAATAATGGACTCTAGCATCTTCCCCACCACCGATGTCAGGCTGACAGGTCAATAGTTATCTGTTTTCTTCCTCCCTCCGCTCTTAAAAAGTGGGATAACATCAGCCATTCTCCAATCCTCAGGAACTGATCCTGAATCTAAGGAACATTGGAAAATGATTACCAATGCATCCACAATTTCCAGGGCCACTTCCTTTAGTACCCTAGGATGCAGACCATCCGGACCTGGGGATTTGTCTGCCTTCAGTCCCATCAGTCTACTCATCACCGTTTCCTTCCTGATGTCAATCTGTTTCATTTCCTCTGTTACCTTATGTCCTTGGCCCATCCATACATCTGGGAGATTACTTGTGTCTTCCTTTGTGAAAACAGATCTAAAGTACTCATTAAATTCTTCTGCCATTTCTCTGTTTCCCATAGCAATTTCACCCAATTCATTCTTCAAGGGCCCAACATTGTTCTTAACTATCTTCTTTCTCTTCACATACCGAAAAAAGCTTTTGCTATCTTCCTTTATATTCCTGGCTAGCTTGTGTTCGTACCTCATTTTTTCGCCCTGTATTGTCTTTTTAGTTAAGTTCTGTTGTTCCTTAAAAACTTCCCAATCATCTGTCCTCCCACTCACCTTAGCTCTGTCATACTTCCTTTTTTTTTAATGCTATGCAATCTCTGACTTCCTTTGTCAACCACTGTGGCCCCTTTCCCCCCTTTGAATCCTCCCTTCTCTGGAGGATGAACTGATTTTGCACCTTGCGCATTATTCCCAAGAATACTCTGCCATTGCTGTTCCACTGTCTTTTCTGCTAGGCTATCCGTCCAGTCAACTTTGGCCAGCTCCTCCCTCATGGCTCCATAGTTTCCCCTGTTCAACTGCAACACTGACATCTCCGAGCTGCCCTTATCCTTCTCAAATTGCAGATAAAAACTTACCATCTTATGATCACTACCTCCTAATGGCTCCTTTACTGCAAGATCACTTATCAAATCCTGTTCATTACATAACACTAAATCCAGAATAGTCTTGTCCCTGGTCGGCTCTCGTACAAGCTGTTCCAAGAATGCATCCCGTAGGCACTCTACAAACTCCCTACCCTGTGATCCAGCACCAACCTGATTCTCCCAGTTCACCTGCATGTTGAAATCCCCCATAACTACTGCGACATTACCTTTGCCACATGCCGATGTTAACTCCCTATTCAACTTGCACCCCATATCCATGCTACTGTTTGGTGGCTTGTAGACAACACCCATTTGGGTCCTTTTGCCTTTACTGTTCCTCAGTTCTATCCACACAGTCTCTACTTCTCCTGACCCTATGTCCCCCCTTGCAAAGGACTGAATCTCATTCCTCACCAACAGGGCCACCCCACCCCCTCTGCCCACATTTCTGTCCCTACGATAGCACGTATACCCTTGTACATTCGTTTCCCAGGTCTGATCTCCCTGCAGCCATGTCTCCGTTATCCCAACAACATCATAGTTACCCATTCGCACCTGGGCTTCAAGCTTATCCGCCTTATTTCTGACACTTCGTGCATTCAGACATAGAATTTTTAGCCCTCTTCTCCTCTCTCTGTTTGAATTGCTGCCTATTGTGCTTAACCCAGTTCCCTGAACTCCCATCGGGCTATACACCTCTAGAATTGTGTTGTCCTTCCTAAATTTACTGACTCTTTCAACACATTTAACTCCATGTTCCGTCAGACCATCCCTCTGTACATCCCTCTGTACATCTCCTTATCACTTGTTCCGCCTCACCTTTCTCTACTACACACTTAATATTCTGGAACCATGTAGTTCCCCCCGTCCTTTATTCTTCCTCTCGCTATCCTCTCTCACATTCTGGATCCCCGCCCCCTGCAAATTTAGTTTAAACCCCCCCAAGAAGCACTAGCAAACTTCACTGCAGGAATGTTAGTGCCGCTCCAGTTCAGTTGTAAACCGTCCCTTCGGAACAGATCCCACCTTCCCTGGAACAAAGCCCAATTATCTACAAACCTGAAGCCAGAGATCAAAGTTGAGATGGAGATCAAAAATTCCAGAGAAATCCAAAAACCAGAATCGGGAGACAGGCAGAGTTGATATTCGGATGGACAGAGTTCAGATACAAATGCTGGAAAGGCTCAGGAAAACTCACTGGCACAATCTGGCAACAAACAAGTGAAAACACAGGACTAAACTACACTGAGCAATAAACAGAGAGGCAGACGATAGGTGGAGCACAATGAGACAGATGTGGTCGCAAAACAGGTAAAAATGAGAAACAGGTAAGAGGCAGAGTACTCAGTGATACAGGGGCCAGAGTAGAGCAGGAGCAGAGACAGGAGCACATGGGGCATGAAAACAAACAAGAGGACTTAGCAATACAAAACCTCAGACTGACGAGTAGAGGGAAAACATAAAAAACGACAAACGACTGGAGGTACTGACAAATGGTAAGATTCTTGGCAGTGTGGAGGATCAGAGGGATTTTGGGGTCTGAATACACTGGACACTCTGCTGCACAGGTTGACTCTGTGGTTAAGAAGGCATACAGTGCATTGGCCTTCGTCAACCATAGGATTGAGTTCAAGAGCCGAGGGGTAATGTTGTAGCTATATAGGACCCTGGTAATACCCCACTTGGAATACAGTGCTCATTTCTGGTCGCCTCACTACAGGAAGGATGTGGAAACTATAGAAAGGGTGCAGAAGAGGTTTACAAGGGTGTTGCCTGGATTGGGGAGCATGCCTTATTAGAACTGCTTGAGTGAACTTGACCTGTTCTCCTTTGAGTGACGGAGGATGAGAGGTGACCTGATAGGGGTGTATAAGATGATGAGAGGCATTGGTCATGTGGCTAGTCATACGCATGGAGCTTAGAAAAATAGAGGGCTAAGGATAACCCTAGGTAATTTCTAAAGAATGTACATGTTCAGCACAGCATTGTGGGCTGAAGGGCCTGTATTGTGCTGTAGGGCTTTCTAAACTTATGCAATTTTTTTAAAGAAGTTACCAGGAAGCTTAATGAAGGCAAGGTCATAGATGTTGTCTGCATGAACTTTAGCAAGCAATTTGACAAGATTCCACATGGCAGGTTCGTCAAGAAGGTTCGGTTGCTTGGCATTCAAGATGAGAAAGTAAATCGGATTAGACATTGGCTTTGTGGGAGAAGCCAGAAATCTGCAGTAGTTATTCCTCTCTCTGACTGGAGGCCTATGACTAGTGTAGCGTTGCAGGGACTGGTGCAATGATTTGGATGATAATGTTGTTAACTGGATGAGCAAATTTGCGGATGACACCAGGAGTACCAAACAGACATGAAGACTATCAGAGCTTGCGTTGGGATCTGTTTTATCTGGAAAAATGTGCTGAAAAAGGCAGATGGAATTTAATGCAGACAAGTGTCAGGTGTTGCACCAACCTGGGTAGGTCTTACACATAGGGCACTGAAGAGTGTGGCAGATCAAAGGGATCTGGGAATATAGGTCCATAATTTATTGAAATTGGTGTCACAGTTAGATAGGGTTGTAAAGAAAACTTTCAACACATTGACCTTCATAAATCAAAGTATATGAAGCTTTCTGTATCTGTATCTGTATCTGTAGTACAGGAAGTGCATAGAGATCCAAGTGACATTGTGTTACGATAACTCCTTTCCCTCAATAACATCAAAACAAAAGAGTTGGTCAGTGACCTGAGGAATGTGGGGTGCAGGGTGGAGGTGGTAATGTACCAGCTCCTGTCTACATCAATGGTATTATGGTTGAGAGGGTTGAGAGCATGACATTCTTAGGAGCGAAAATCAACATCAGGTTGGCCTGGTCCAACCGCATAGACGTCACAGTGAGGAAAACTCACAACTTCCTTGGAAAGCCAAAGAAACTGGATATTTCCTGTCAGTTCTTCCAAACTTCTATCAATGTACCACAGAGATGCATCATGGCCGGATCGGGCCCCTGTCCTGCCCATGACTCCAAGAAACTTGAGAGAGTTGTGAACACAGATCAGCATATTACAGAAATATGCCTCACCTCCATGGACTCCATTGGTACCTCTCACTGTCTTACTGAAGCAGGAAGACCCTTCCCACAGGGATATACTCTCTCCTTCCTTTCTCAGCAGACAGAAGGCAAAAAAAAGAACACGTGTCTCCTGGTTAAAAGGTAGATTCTATGCCAAGTTATAAGACTATTAAAGATTCCATAGTGTGATAAAAGAGATCTTGATCTTGTGATCTATTATCTACCTACACTGCTCTTTCTCTCTAACTGTTACACTTTATTCTGCATTCCACTAATTTTTTACCTTGTATTATCTCGATGTCTAATTGGTTTATCTATATCAGCATTATGCAAGTCAGACCTTTCACTGTAGCTCGGGACACGCAAACCAATTCCAATTCCAATATCAATATAACCAACACTTGTGGATAAGAGATCACAGCAACGTAGAGTTTCAGGTTCAGTCTGAGGAGAATGAACTCTGGGCTGAAACCAGCGTCCAGAACTGAGGGAAGAGCGTTCCAATGGTTTAAGGCGAGAGGTCCATAAATGCATTAGGAAAATTATTCAAGTATAATTTCAGCAATGGTGGTGATTTAAGGAATACCACTGCATCATTTATGATCTTTTATGGGTCAGTGGCATACAGATGGAGGATGAAGTAGTTAGATCTAAAACTAGTGTATTATGCTTGAGCAAGGAAGACTACAACAGGGCGAGGGAGAAGTTGGCTAATGTGGATTGGGACCACAGGCTATTTGGTAGGACAGTTGATGAACAGTGTAATACTTTCAAAGAGATTTTCACAGTGCTCAACAAAAGTATATTCCAGTCAAATGTAAGGACAGTCAGTGTGGGGAGAGCGAGCCTTGAATAACCAAGGAAATGAAAGATAGTATCAAATTAAAAGCTTGTGTGTACAAAGCCGCAAAGCATGGTGAGAGACTGGAGAATTGGGAATACTTCAAAAAGCAACAAGGAACAACTAAAGAAGAAATAAGGAAAGGGAAGATAGCGTACGAAAGTAAATTAGCACAGAATATAAAAACAGATAGCATAAGTTTTTATAAATATATAAAGCTGAAGAGGGGGGCTGAAGTCAACGTAGGTCCCTTGGAAGACGAGAAGGGGAAATTGATATTGGGTGATAAGGAAATGGCTGAGGCTTTGAACGACTATTTTGTGTCGGTCTTCACGGTGGAGGACACATCTAATATGCCAAAGAATGATATTATGGATGAAATGGCAGGTGAGGAACTGGATAAAATCACTGTCACTAAAGAGATAGTGATGAGCAAACTAGAGGGCCTGTAGGTAGAGGAGTTCCCTGGTCCTGATGGGATGCATCCCAGGGTGCTAAGGGAATTGGCAAACACGTTGGTAATCATTTAGCAAAATTCTCCAGACTCTGGGCAGGTCCCAGCAGATTGAAAGACAGCAAATGTCACGTCACCTTTTAAAAAGGATGTAGGCAAAAGACAGGCAACTATAGGTCAGTTAGCTTAACATCTGTAGTCAGGAAAATGCTTGAAGCTGTCATTAAGGAAGAAATAGAGAAACATTTAGAAAGGAGTGGTTCCATTAGACAGACGCAGCATGGATTCAGAAAGGGCAGGTCCGGTTTGACACACTTACTGGAGTTCTTTGAGCACATAATGAGTGCAGTGGATAGAGTGGAACAGGTGGATGTCATAGACACGGATTTCCAGAAGGCGTTTGATAAGGTGCTGAACAAGAGACTTAAAAATAAGATACGGATGCATGGAGTCGGAGGAAGTGTATTGGCATGGATAGTGGATTGGTTAACCGGTAGAAGGCAGAGAGTTGGTGTAAATGGGTGTTTCTCCAGTTGGCAGTCAGTGGTGAGTGGGGTGCAGCAGGGGCCAGTGCTGGGCCTGCAGCTGTTTACCAATTACATTGATAATTTAGAAGAGGGGACTGAGTGTAGCATAGCAAAATTTGCTGATGAGATTTGCCAAGGAGATTATCTATATAGAATGTAGGACAAGAGAATAGTATTTACATTTGTCAAATCATTAGAAAGAGGAGACATAGGGTCAGAAGGTGTTGAATCATTGTTGATAGAACTAAGGAAATGCATTGAATTAAAAGGTCTTTGTGGGAGCTGTATTCAGATCCCCAAACAATGGCAAAGATGTAGTCTACAAATTTCAATAGGAGGCAGAAAATACATACCAAAGGACCAATATTACAATAGTCATCAGCGATTTTATTACACAGGTAGATTGGAAAAATGAGATCTGGATGGGAGTGGAATTTCTAGGGTGGCTATGAAATGGCTTTTTAGAGCAGCTCGTGTTTGAGCCCACCAGGGGATCAGCCATTCTGGATTGGGAGTTCTGCAATGAACTGGAATTGATTAGAGAGCTGAAGGTAAAAGTACGCTTAGGGGCAAGTGATCACAATATGTCCATTACACCCGAAATTTGAGAAGAAACTAAATTCAGATGTTTCTTATTACAGTGGAGTGAAGTACAAAGGCTTGAGAGGGGAGTTGGTCCAAATTGATTACAAAAGATCACTGGCAGGGATGATGGCAAAGGAGCATTGGATGGAATTTAGAAGCCCCGTCATTTATACATCCCAAAGAGGAAAAAGCATTCTAAAGGAAAGATGACACAACAGTAGTTAACAAGAGAAGTCAAAATCAACATCAAGTTCAAAGAGAAGGCATGCAATAGAGCAAAAATTAGTGGGATGTAGGAATATTGGGAAGCTTTTAAAAACCAACAGAAGGTGACTAAAAATTCATAAAGAAGCTAAAGATTAAATACAAAATTAAGCTAGCCAATAACATTACAGAGGATACCAAGTTTCCTCAGATACAGAAAATGTAAAAATGAGGTGAGAGAGGATAATTGGACAGCTGGAAAACAATGCTGGAGAGGTAGTAATGAAGAAAAATGAAATGGTGATGAAATTAATAAGTATTTTGCACCAGTCTTCACTGTGGAAGACACTAGCAGTATGGTGAAAGTTCCAGGTGTCAGGGGCATGAAGTACATGAAGTTACCATAATTAGAGAGAAGGTTCTTGGGAAACTGAAATGTCTGAAGATAGATAAGTCACTTGGAACAGATACTGTACTCCCCAGGGTTCTGACAGAGGTGGGTGGAGAGATCATGGAGACATTAATAATGATCTGACAAGAATCACTAGATTCTGGAATTGTTACAGAAGACTGGAAAATATCATTCTACTCTTCAAGAACAGAGAGAGGCAGAAGGGAAGCTATAAACCACAGTGGGTGGGAAGATGTTAGATTTGATTATTAAGAATGAGGTCTCAGGGTACTTGAAGCCACATGCGTCATCAGCATAGGTTCCTCAAGGGAAAATCCTGCCTGACGAATCTGTTGTAATTCTTTGAAGAAATAACAAGAAGGATACATCCTAGCCCTGGGTAATGGAGGCCAAACCTCCCCCACCCCCCACCCCATACCTTCTTCACCACTCTATTTGTCTGTGTTGCCACCTTCAGAGAACCTTGGTCATAGCCTGTTCAGTTGGCAAATGCTATGTTAGGGCCTGGTTCTGTGCTGCATGAACCCATGGCACCTATGGAACAGTTAAGATGATAAGGTAGTAGCAGAGGGAGTGTACAGGATTTCCAAAAAGTATCTGATAAGGTGGCACGAGAATGACAGATTTAATTGACTTTTGTTATTGGCCCCAGTGAGGATCGGGGAGCAGATCCCATCGCAGAGAGAATACGTTACAGAGAATAAGGCGGAATGGGACTATGCGAATGACTGAGAGGGAGAAATGATGAGACGTCCTTCTTCCTCGTCGATAAGAAATACGACCTAGTAGAACATCCGTGGCACCATGGCACAGTGGTTAGGGCAGAGGGCGGAGAGTGGAGCACTGACAAGTACAGAGAGCCGGAATCAGTGGGCCGATTTGCCATTCAACATCATTAACGAATGGGGGGGGGGGCGGAGTGGGGCAGGAATCAGTACTGGGGCTCCAGCACTTCCTAGTCTGTGAAAGACGGGTCAGTGAGGGAACTCAGTGATCGGAAACTGGATGGGCAAACTCGCCCAAAAGTTTGATTCTTTCCTAACGTTCCTCACCCTGAAGTGTATCTCCGAATTCCAGTCCCATTGCAAGGAATGACATGGAGAGATCTGTCAACGATCACACACACGTCCCCTCCCCTGCAGCGATACTCCCAGCTCATGCAAATGAGGTGACGCTGATCAAAGCTCACACACAGCACAGCCCACATCACTTTCAATCTTTATTAATACTTAACAAATGTACAAACAAAATAAGATTAATTTAACAACTCCATACAACACGCGATAGAGATCCAGTTAACATCGTAGGTTTATGATACTATAACGCACCGGGTCCTAATCTGACCTCTGAATGAAACATGCAGACACGGCTTTAACTCCTCCCTCGGAGTGTCAGACACCCTGAGTCAATAGGCTGGTCCCGGACTAATGTCCAGTTGGCATAATTTACTCATCATTATTTAATTATTTATGTTTTTATATTGCTAGATTTCTGCACTATTCTTGGTTGGTGAGACTGTCACGAAAACCCAATTTCCCTCAGGATGAATAAAGTATTCCTGGCTGTCTGTCTGTAAACTGTGAATATGATTCAAACTCAGCTCTCTTTCTTCACTGGGCACCAGCGTCAACTTCCCGAGTCAATGCTGAAGTTTCACCTCCATTCGGGAGCCGGGAAGAATTGAACCCACGTTCAAAACTAGCTCTTGAGACCTCGTTGAAGTCTGGAGATTTCACTTCGTCTTTGCCACCCTGGTGTTTCCTGTCCAGGTACTCCACTGACTCTTTAACCCATTCCTCCTTGGCTCTAGTGCAAATCTTCATATTCCTCTTGTTGGTGAATCTGAAGCAGAACAAACAGTGGCGATTACGGGAGAGTCATCAACCATTGTTCTCAAACATTTTGCAGTTGCACGTTGAAACACTTACATGACAGCAGGTGTCGGGCACAAGAGAGCTTCCGTGTAGCTCTTAAGCCTCTTGCGAGGAATGGGCGTGGTCCTAAACCTCTCACAGCATTCTAGCGTTATGATTGAAGCTGAGGGAGAAGGAAAAACAAATAGTTAGATACCGCTAGATAACTCAACCCACCTTAACCCACGTGAACGCACTGCCTCGCGCATGAAGGCCTTTCCAACCCAAGACATTTAACGGTGTAACCCCGTCCTTCATATAAACTACTGTACGCCATTCCCCTACCGATCTGATGACCCTTCCAGTCCCTTTGACTGACTGCCATTCCCGACCCTCCCTCCAAGAGAATCATTCCACTGTGAGCTGTTCAATATCACCGCCAACCGATGGGAAGCGGGAGAGCTGCTCCCCGCAGCTGATCACGGTGCATTGTCGGGATTGGGTATGGAATATTGGGAATAAGGAAAATCTCTTACCCGGGGCGGGTGCAGCTTGCTTGAAACAGCAGATCCACAGAGCTGCCAACATTGCGACCACGCAGAGCGCTGCCTTCATCTTGTCCTGTACCAGGATGGAATTGATGGCCGTGTGATTCACCAGCTCCCATAGTCTGCTTTATAAAGGGGGTTGGCAGCACTCATGGTCATCAATTTAGGGCTTCCCTGGAAAGTCCCCAAACCAGCACTGGCCACTGCTCCGATGTTCCATAAAAAGGGAAGTACAGGAATTCTCCGAATGGCCGTTCGGTAGTTCAGCTGTAAAGGGCGCTCTTTAACTTTCTGGGGCGGACTTTCTTAGTACTAGCGCGTCTGACTTCTTTCAGGCAATCCCACATCCGATTCAGAGGGGAAGAGAAAGTTGAAATACAAGAGCTAGTTTCAAACGCATGCGTTCTCTCCGTGGACTGGGATATGGATGAAAGTGCAAGATCAACCGTTTAGAGACAGCACATGGGATGATAATACTGTTGCAATCAAAGAAAGTTGATTGAGTTGCAATCAAGTTGGTTGAGTGAAGTACAGGGCTGGCGATTCAATGTCCCTGAGTATAGAAACTCCAGGAGTGACAGAGCGGACATGGCCCTCCTGATGGGGCAGAGAATTACTGCGCTGCTCAGGGTCGATGTCCTGGAGGGATGGGCTGATAAAACTCTCGGGCTCATTCGGTCACTCAACAGGAAACAGATCCTTCAGTCCAGCTCGTCCTTTCCATAGTGACCAGCAACCTGGTCCCAGTCGTCGCGATTGGACTGTATTTTTCATAATGCTTCCGAACCATGTGCTTATCCGAAGTTTTTATCAGTCGTTCAGGCATCAATGAAACCTTTGGCAGCTGATGGCGGAGTTACAACTCAGATCCTTTTTAAGGATACTCTCTCCTGTCCATTTTAGTTGTCTTACTCTGGGGAATATCTTTTTGCGTTCTGCACGTGATTTATGTGCTCGTTATCATTTTATACTTCTCTATAAGATCACGCCTCGATCTCCCAAATTCTTAAGAATAAAGTCCTTGCCTACCCAACCTTTCCTTGTAATGCAGATGCTCAAATTCTGTTAGCATCTTCCCAGATCTTCCCTGCAACCTGTCCTGTTTAATGGTATCTTTCCTATAACAGGGCTACCAAAACCGGACACAATACTCAAAGCGTGGCCTTATCAATGACTTGTCCAAATGTGCCATACAGTAACTTGTCAGCTCAAATAGTCTAAAAGCATTCATCACCACCCTGTGACACTGCACAGTTACAACTTGGGAATAAAAGAGTGGTTTTCAGTGTACGAGAATAGAGGTTTCAGGCATGACAGGTGGAGGTGCAGATGAGAAGGGAATGTTTACCTGCTGATCAAGGGAATTGTTACAGTTGTAAAAAGGGTGAATATCCTGGAAGGACCAGAGAAGAAGAATACAGGGCTAGAATGTAAGATGAGGGAGGGGTGTTTGCATGTATGGAGTTATGAGTTTTGTTTTGGAAGATACCACTATCTAACTATACAGTAATTTTGTTGATTTAAAAATATTGTAAGTTCCTCACATTTTGTGGCAGATGATCTACTAGGGCATTGTTGGTCAGAGCATAGTTGAAGAGTTGGGTTGTAGTTGAGAACAATATTCTCCAATCACTGCTGTTCTCTGTAATAATCCTGGAAATGGGCTCTGCTTGCAGAACATACAGTAGTGTGAAAGGAGGCAAGTTTTTCCTTGAAAATATTCTGGTGGCTTCTAGCCCAGATTCTGCTTTTGCACAGTTTTCTACAGTTTCTGAAAGAAACATAGAAAACCTACAGCACAATACAGGCCCTTCAGTCCAAAAAGCTGTGCTGAACATATCCCTACCTGAGAAATTCCCTAGGGTTGCCTAGCCTACTGATGTTTACAGTTTCTACATCTTGTTTACTGTCACTGTTCTATAGATTTGTTAGTATGCCCACAGAGGAAGAACCGCGTGGTTGTTTGTGCTGACATGTTTGTACAGAATAAATTTCACTTTGAACTTTTACTAAGAAATTTCTTTTTAATCCTGGGTGGGATTACAGTGTTTAATTTATTTATTAAATTATTTTTGTCAATTATTGTCTGAGACTCCTACACTGTAAAAGTACCAGATGGAATGGAGTTTGTCATGTGATGGGGTCTTGAATTGACCCTATGAACTCTGCTCTTAACAAGAAAGAGAAAGAGGGAGGTGTACAATGCAGAATCCTTGTTATTAAGAGAGAGAGAGAGAGAGAGAGAGAGAGAGAGAGAGAGAGAGAGAGAGAGAGAGAGAGAGGGAGGTGAAGAATGCTCAGGAGATTGATGTTGTGGCTTCTCGGCTGTTTGTTTACATTTCCACAAGGACACTGCCTGCTTGTCAATTCTTACAGAGAGAGGAGGGTGGAGCAGTTTGATAGACAGCTGGGGTTCTGCATGCTGAGATGAATGCCAGGTCAGCTGCTGGACACACAGACAGACGGTTTTGGACACTGGATGAGCTTTGTTGTGCCCACAGGAAGGTGGGTTTTTGGAGGAACGATCAGGAGAACCGATCAGTGGCTCTCGCAGTGCAGAAAAGGTGTGACCGGTGGGGAGTTATTTTTCTGTCCAACCCTGGCCTGGCTTGAAAATTCCACCACAGAAGAACGGTCACCTTTGTTATGGTCACAGTCGGTGACTTTAAAAGGATTTCAGAGGACAACGGGAAGATCGACGGTACCAGCTCACCTGAAGACCTACACACCTCTCTCTCTCTCCAGCTCTTCCCTACTAAATACCACAAACTGAACTGAACTTTCTTCATCATCATAAGACTGTATCTATTTACCCCTAGGCTTGAAGAAGCTTGGTTTTCCTATTTCCACACTTATGTATATATATAATCATTGCTAACCTGTTTGATATATCTGCATTTTTATTACTGTATGGCATAGTTGCTAATAAACACTATTAGTTAACAGCAATACCAGACTTCAAAGTGTTTTCCATTTCTGCTGGTTCTTTAACCCGTCACGGGGTTAAGTGACAGTCAAATGTGTTCAGGAATCTTTCCATAATCAGTACACAGAAGTGCCGACAAGAGAACGTGCGATACTTGATCTGCTATTAGGGAATGAGACATCGGGTGACAGAAGTTTGTGCAGGAGACCACTTTGCATCTAGTGATCATAATGCAATTAGTTTCACAGTAAATATAGAAAAGGATAGGTCTGGTCCGTGGGTTGACATTCTATATTGGAGAAAGGCCAATTTTGATGGGTAGGCAATAGACCTCACCAGTTCCCCAACACCACCACACTCCTCAGGTTAGCGGAACTGATACTCACACTTAATAACTTCTCTTTTGGCTCTTCCCACTTTCTTCAGACCAAGGGTCATAGAGTAGCTATGGGCACTCGCATGGGCCCTAGCTATGCCTGCCTCTTCGTGGGTTATGTGGAACAGTCTATGCTCCAAATCTATACTGGTACTGCTCCCCAACTTTTCCTTCGATACATTGACGACTACATTGGTGCTGCTTCCTGCACCCATGCTGAGCTCGTCAATTTCATCCACTTTGACTCTAACTCTCACCCAGCCCTCAAATTCACTTGGTCCATCACGGACGCTTCTCTGCCCTTTCTTGACCTCTCGGTCTCCATCTCTGGAGATAGACTGTCCACTGACATCTTCTATAAACCTACCAACTCCCATAACTACCCTGATTATATCTCTTCCCACTCTGCCAAATGCAAAAATTCTATTCCCTATTCCCAGTTCCTCCGTCTCTGCCGTATCTGCTCCAAGGATGAGGCTTTCCATTCCAGGACATCCCAAATGTCCTCTTTCTTTAAGAATCGTGGTTTCCCTTCTGCCGTTATCAATGATGCCCTCACCCATATCTCCCCCATTTCCCACACTTCGGCCCTCAGCCCATCCTCCTGTCACCAGAACAGGGACCGCGTTCCCCTTGTCCTCACCTATCACCCCACCAGCCTCCAGATCCTGCATATTATCCTCTGCAACTTCCGCCACCTTCAACAGGAACCCACCTCTAAGGACAACTTTCCCTCGCTACCTCTCTCTGCTTTTCGCAGGGATCGTTCCCTCCACAACTGCCTGGTCCACACGTCCCTCCCCACAGAACTCCCACCTGGCACTTATCCCTGCAAGCGTAAGTGCTACACCTGCCCCTACACCTCCTCCCTTACCACCATTCAGGGCCCCAAACAGTCCTTCCAGCTGAGGCAACACTTCACTTGTCAGTCTGTTGGGGTAATCTATTGCATCCGGTGCTCCTGGTGCAGCCTCCTCTACATCGGCGAGACCTGACGCAGGTTGGGGGACCGCTTCGTCGAGCGCATACGCTCTGTCCGTCACAAAAGACAGGATCTCCCGGTTGCCACTTGCTTCAACACTCCTTCACATTGCCATTCAGATATGTCCATACCTGGCCTCCTCTACTGCCATGATGAGGCCAAACTGCGGTTGGGGGAACAACATCTCATATACCGTCTGGGTAGTCTCCAGCCCCTTGGAATGAACATCGAATTCTCCAACTTCTGGTAATTCCCTCCCTCTCCCTTCCCCATCCCACCTTCACTCTGTCTCCTCTTCTAGCTGCCTATCACCTTTCATGACTCAGCCTTCTCCTACTACACATAGTGCTTTCCCCTTAGATTCCTTCTTCACCTCTCCTGCCTATCCCCTCCCCCACCCCTTGATCTTTCCTCTGATTGGTTTTCCACCCTTCCCCCACCTTCTTTTTAGGGCCCCTGGCCCCGCTTTCTTCAGTCCTGATGAAGGGTTTCGACCTGAAACGTTGACTGCTCCTTTCAACGGATGCTGCCCGACCTGCTGAGTTCATCCAGCTTTTTTGTACGTCTCAGTTTTGAAGGTATCAGAAAGGAGCTGGATTAGGACAGGCTGTTTTCTGACAAAGATGGACTTGGTAAGCCTGAGGCCTTCAAAGGTGAAAATTTGACAGCACAAAGCTTGTCCATGCCTGTCAGAATAAAAAGGTAAAGAAAACAGGTTTAGGGAAAAAAGGAGGCGAATAGCAGGTATTGGCAACACAAATGATGTACTCATGGAGTATAAGAATTTGAGACATGCAAGAAAACACTTAACAAAGAAACCAGGAGGCATGAGGTTGCTCTAGCAGACAAGGTAAAGGAGAATCCTAAGCCATCTACAGATTTGTTAAGAGCATAGGGATAGCAAGGGGCAAAAATGGTCCCCTGGAAGTGTCAGGGCATTGAAGCAGTGACCAAATCACAGTCCAAGTACTGTGTTCACTATGGTATTTACAGAGTAGTAAATCCAGAGGACCAGCAAAGTCAGTGTCAAAGTTCAGATGGAGATCAAAAATTCCAGAGAAATCCAAAAACATGTAGCGGGAAAATCTCTTACCCGGGGCGGGTGCAGCTTGCTTGAAACAGCAGATCCACAGAGCTTTCAAAATTACGACCACACAGAACGCTGCCTTTATCTTGTCCTATACCAGGATGGAATTGATGATCGTGTGATTCACCAGCTCCCATATTCTGCTTTATGAAATTAGGGCTTGTCTGGAAAGTCCCTCAAACACTAGCACTGGCCACTGCTTCAGTGTTCCATAAAAAGGGAAGTGCAGGAATTCTCCGACTGGCTGTTCTTGAGTTAACTTCCTGGGCCCACATTCTATGTAATGGCACCTCTGACTTCCTTCAGAAATTCCACACCGTCTGTTTTCAAAGATGAAGAAAAATTGAATAATAAGAATACAATTCCAATTATACAAGTTGTCTCCGTGCACTGGGATATGAATAAAACTGCAAGATCAGCCATTTAGAGATGCTGGATCAGCACCTGGGACGATGATTTTGATGCAATCTATGAAAGTTGCTTGAGTGATGTACTGGGTTGACGGCTCAGTGTTCCAGGCTACAGAAGTTCCAGGTGTGGCATAAGATCATAAGACCATAAGACACAGGAGCAGAATCAGGCTGTTCAGCCCATCAAGTCTGTTCCACTATTCCATCATGGCTGACCCTGGACCCCACTCAGCCCCATACTTGCCATATCCTCTTATGCCCTAACCTAACAAAAAAAGATCAACTTCCACCTTGAATATATGCACAGACTTGGCTTCTACTGCAGTCTGTGGCAGAGCATTCCACAGATTTACTACTCTCTGGCTTAAAGAAAAAAATCACTCCTTACCTGTGATCTTAAAGATACCACTCAATTTTGAGGCTGTGACTTCTAGTTCTGGATGTCCCCACCACAGGAAACATTCTCTCCACATCCAGCTGATATCCACATCATGGGTATGGCACTCCTGAACGGGAAGAAAATCACTATGGTACTCAGGGAGGATAGCCTGGAGGGATTGGTTAATGAGACTGTCGGGCTCATTCGGTCATGAAGCAGGAAACAAGCCCTTCAGTCCATCTCGACCTTGCTTACCATAGTGACCACCAACCTAGTCCTATTTACATAAGAAATAGGAGCAGGAGTAGGCCATCTGGCCCATCGAACCTGCTCCGCCATATAATAGGATCATGGCTGATCTGGTCATGGACTCATCTCCACCTACCTGCCTTTTCCCCATAACCCTCAATTCCCCTACTTTGCAAAAATCTATCCAACCTTGTCTTAAATTTATTTACTGAGTAGTCTCTGCTGGTTCACTGGGCAGAGAATTCCACAGATTCACCACTCTTTGTGAAAAACTGTTGTTCCACATCTCCATCCTAAACCCTCTCTCCGAATCTTGAGGCTATGTCCCCTAGTTCCAGTCTCACCTACCAGTGGAAACAACTTTCCTGCCTCTATCATATCTATTCATTTCATCATTATATATGCTTCTATAAGATCTCCTCTCATTCTTCTGAATTCCAGTGAGTACAGTCCCTGGCCACTCAATCTCTCCTCATAGCCTAAGCAGCACATCTCTGAAATCAACCTGATGAATCTCCTCTGCAGCACCTCCAAAGCCAGTATATCCTTCCTCAAGTAAGGAGACCAGAAATGGACGCAGTACTCCAGGTGCGGCCCCACCAGTACCCTGTACAGTGCCAGCATAGCCTCACTGCTCTGAAATTCAATCCCTCTAGCAATGAAGGCCAATATTCAATTTGCATTCTTGATAGCCTGTTTCACCTGCAAACTGATCTTTTGTGACTCATGAACAAGCACTCCCAAATCCTTCTGTATAGCAGCATGCTGTAAGCTTTTATCATTTAAGTAATAACCTGATGTCATGGTCCAGTCCATTGATTGCTCATTTCCCATTAATTTCCTTTTCCTTGGCATTAATGGAAGTTAGATAAATCAATGTTCATACCATCAGGTTAGAGGCTACCCAGACGGAATATAAGGTGTTGTTGCTCCAACCTGAGTGTGGCTTCATCTTGACAGTAGAGGAGGCCATGGATAGACATATCAGAATGGGAATGGGATGTGGAATTAAAATGTGTGGCCACTGGGAGATCCTGCTTTCTCTGGCAGACAAATTTACCTGGTCCTTTTCTGACACCTCCCTCTCTTTCTTGATCGTTCTGTCTCCATCTCTGGAGACGGCTTATCTACTGATATCTACTATAAGCCTAAGGCTCTCACAGCTACCTGGACTATTCCTCTTCCCACCCTGCCTCTTGCAAAAATGCCATCCCGTTCTCACAATTCCTCCATCAAAGCCGCATCTGCTCTCAGGATACGGTCCATTGATTGCTCATTTCTCATTAATTTCCTTTTCCCCATGTTTACCTGGCTCCTTGATAAAGGCACTTGATTTTCATCCTACCCGGCAGGATAAGAACTCCAGCTTACAGCTACTCGGGGCCGGTCCGTCTCCGGGGCTGTGAGGCTTTGTTCGTTCCAAGCCGCCAAGAACAAGCCACCTAGAATAACAACTGTCTTCCGAGCCACCAAGAATAAGGGACGGTCGTCATGAGCGTCTCCATGTCACGATACGTATTGTCTGTTGTTGTTTGTTTTAGTCGTCTCATTTCCAGCTGAGTAGGTCCGGCCATTTGCCGCTACTCTGTCTCTTCGTGTCCCAGTCCAAGTCCAAGCTCTGTGTTCCAGTCAAGTCTAAGTCCCGGCTCCAGGGCCAAGTCGAGTCCGAGTCCCAGCTCCGAGGAGAAGTCGAGTCTGAGTCTATCTCCGTGTCGAGTCTCCGTGCCTGTGTCCTGCACTTGGGTCCACTTCCCGCCACTCATTGTAACACCTGATCTTCCATTTTCCTTTCCAAAGTGAATGACCTCACATTTACCAACATTATACTGTACTCCATCTACCAGACCCTTGCCCACTCACCTAACCTATCTCTCCTATCTCTCCTATCTCTCTGCATCCTCTACACAATTTGCTTTTCAACTCAATGCAGTGTCATTAGCAAACTTAGATACATTACACTCGGTCCACTCTTCCTGATCGTTAATGTATATCGTGACACTTGCAGGCCCAGCACAGACCCCTGCAGCATACTGATTGCTAAAGCAGGACCTGCCTTTGCTGAATCCATGCTGCGTCTGCATGGTGTATCCATCTCATTTTGGATGCTCGCTATTTCTTCTTTAATGACAGCTCCAAGTATTTTTTACAACTACAGATGTTAAGTTAACTGTCCTATAGTTACCTGCTTTTTGCTTATATCTTTTTAGAGCAGTGGCATGTCATTTACCTTCTTCCGTTTTGCTGGGACCAGCCCAGAGCCTAGGGAATTTTGGTAAATTATCACCAAAGCCTCAACTACAGCCTCTGCCATTTCTTTCAGTGCCCTGGGATTCATTCCATCAGGACCAGGGGACTTGTCTATGTTCAGGCCCACAAGTTTGTTCAGCACGACCTCTTTAGTGTAAGTATTGTATCAATCTCCTCACCACCCATTGCATCCATATCATCTCTCTTTGGTATGTTAGAGGTGTCCGCCACTGTGAAGACGGACATAAAATATTCATTCAAAGCCTGTGCTATTTCTTCATTACCCAATATCAATTCGCTCTTCTCGTCCTCCAAAGGACCTACATTTCCTTTAGCTACTGTTTTCCGATTTATATAATTATAAAAAATTTTACTTTCAGTTTTTATATTCTATGCTAGTTTAATTTCATCATCTATTTTCTCTTTTCTTTATAGCTCGCATAGTAGTTCTTTGTTCTTTTATAAAGTTTTCCCAAGCTTCCTGTTTCCTACCACTCTTGATGACTTTGTAGTCTCGAGCTTTTAGTTTGATACCATCCTTTATATCCTTTTTTATCCATAGCTGGCTCTCCCCACTTTTACTGTCCTTGCTTTTGACTGGAATATACTTTTGTCGAGCACTGTGAAAAATCTCTTTGAAAGTCTTCCACTGTTGTTCAATCATCCCACTGTTTGTCGTGATTGGACTGTATTTTTCATAATGCTTCCAAACCATGTGCTTATCCGAAGTCTTTAACAGTCGTGCAGACATCAATGCCACCTTTGGCAGCTGATGGTGGAGTTACAACTCAGATCCTTTTTAAATATACTCTCACACCTTAAATGTATGCCCTCTCCAATTTTTTATATTGATATTTTTATTGAAGCAAAAAAAACATATTTTTATAAACAGACATAAGAAAAACACACTAACAAAAAACAGACAAAATACTCCCTCCCACACCCCCCCTCACCCACAACCCTGGTATGGTAAAAATTTCTTCCTCATTCTCAATTGAAAAATAGCAAAAATAAAATTCAATCAAGGTATGAGGTCCTAATGTATATTAACAAAGTGTATATTACTACACTAAGCAGATAGTAGGAGCATGGGAAGACAGGTATCCATAGTAATTCAGTAGCCGAGGAGGTGTAACGATGGCAATAAGGCCAACAAGGAGCCCATGTTTTTTCATATGTTGCTGGTTTCTTCCTCACACTATACAAGATCTTTTCAGGTTTACTACAGGATGTTAACTCGTTTAACCACTGCCTGTGTGAGGGAGGAAATTCAGATTTCCAATTTTGTAGGATACACTTTTTCCCGGCTGTATCCGCAAGCAATATAAAGTATTTTTTTATTGTAATTCACATTAAGACCTTGTAGATCTCCCAAAATCCAGACCCTAGGATCAAATGAACTTGCATCTTTTATAATATCTGAGATTATTCTAACAATGTATTTCCAAAAGTCTTCCAGATAAGAGCAATTCCAAAGCATATGAAGTAAGTCTCTGTCACAAAATTTACATCTCTGACAATTAGGAGAAGCGTAATGGCATATTTTGTGCAGTCTATATGGGGTGTAGTAGGTCCTGTTAGAAATATTAAACTGTATTTGTCTATGTTTAGTTGAAATTAATACAGTTTGAGACACATGAAGGATGTTATACCAATCAGCACCATTGTAATTGCATTCAAGATCTGATTTCCACTTTTTTTTAATATCACTCTTAGTATAGATTGGCAAGTTACTGTTTAAAATAATATAAATAGATGACATAAGACCCTTTGTAGTGTACAGGGCTTCACTAAACAAGTGCTTTTCAAACGGGGATTCTATTGGAATTTGTGGATAGCCTGTACAACTGTTACGGACCCAGTGTCTAATCTGAAAATATTTAAGTAAATTATGATTTGGTAGATTAAATTTACCAGACAATTGTTGAAATTTGGCAAAGTTACCTTGGCTATTGAAATCTTCAACTGTTTTTCTACCACTATTAACCCAATTTTTTAGAATTCTATCAGCAATCAGGTGGGGGATTTTGGGGTTATTCCACAGAGGAGTTTTCCAAAATAATGAGGTATTTATACCAGTAACTGCATGAGCTTCTTGCCATACTGCAAAAGAATTTAAAATTATAGATTTCTTAGTAATATTTATAAGTGCTTTCTTAGATGTTAAAAAAGGAAGAACTTTTAAGGGAACATTTTTTAACTGATGTTGTTCAATAGGAAGCCATCTAGTCTCATTGTTCTCAGAGTGCAACCAACACCATATTGGACGGAATTGAGCTGCAAGATAATAACATTTAAAATTAGGAAGACTTAATCCTCCCTTGGCATAAGGGGCCTGAAGGGTTGAGAGTTTGACTCTAGGGATTTTACCTTTCCATAAAAAGCTGGACATTGATTTGTTTAAATCATTAAATAGACTTTTGGGAATTTTAATTGGAACACATTGGAATAAATATAGAAATTTGGGGAGTATATTCATTTTAATTAAGTTCACTCTTCCAATTAAAGTTAATGGCAGTTCTCTCCATTTCTGTAGATCTAATTTAACCTGATTCAATAATTTGATGTAATCATCTTTAAGGATTTCATCTGCAGATCTTCTCATTTCTATGCCTAAATATTTAAATCCATTCGCGCACCATTGTGAGGGTTTGACTAGGTCCTTAAAGTTATTATCCTGTATATTAAAAGATATGACTTCACTTTTTGTAAGGTTTAATTTATATCCAGAAGCAGCACTGTATTGTTGGAAACATTGTAGAAGGGAGGGTAATGACGTTTCTGGATAAGACAAGAAAAATAAGAGGTCATCAGCGTAAAGGGCTAGTTTGTGTCCATTTGAGCCAAATTTAATTCCGGTAATGGTGGGATTAGAACGAATGGCAATAGCCAGCGGCTCAATAGCTATTAAGTACAGCAGCAGAGCACTTGGACAACCTTGGTGGACTCCTCTGGATAGCGAGAAGGTACCCAGCAAGACTCCATTAGTTAGAATTTGAACTTTAGGACCAGCAAAAAATGTTTCAATGTATTGAATAAATCTCTCTCCAAAATTCATTGCTTTAAAAGTTTGCAAAAGGAAGGTAGGTTCTATCCTGTCCAACATCTTCTCTGCATCCATCGACATTATCAACATGGGATCATTTTGCATCTGAGCCTCTTCCATTATGTGAAAAAGTCTCCATACATTGTCAGATCCACATCAATTTCTGACAAAACCTGTCTGATCAGCATTAATCATTTTAGGGATAATGTCATCTAATCTTAATGCAATTAATTTTGATAAAATCTTGTAATCTGAATTCAAAAGACTAAGGGGCCGATAAGAAGTACATTTTTGATGGTCCTTCTCCAGTTTTGGCAGTAATGTTATTGTAGCCATTTCTAGGCAGAAAACTGGGAGAACTAGGCAGAGTTTTATTAATCAGTGACTCCTTAAACATATTTGTTAAAGGGATTAAAAGCTTATCTGAAAAGGCTTTAAAGTATTCAATTGGAAAGCCATCTGGCCCCAGAGCTTTACTGTTCTGTCGAGACTTCATAGCGCCAAGAACTTCTTCTTCAGCTTTACCAGAGTCAAGACTATCTTCATCCTGAGGATCTAACTTGGGCAGATTTAATAAGTTCAAGAAAGTTCATGTGTTGCTTTGGTATTTTCTATATCATGATCTGTCTTATATAGTGTTTCATAAAACTTTCTGAATTCTTGATTTATGTCCTGTGGGTTAATGAGGGATCTGTCATCACCCATAACAACAGATTGAATAAATCTATTGGTCTCTTCCTTTTTTATTTGCCAGGCAAGTAACTTAACAGTTTTGTTTCTGAATTCGTAATAATGATAGTTAGTTCTGGCCATATCTGCCTCAGCTTTTCTTGTACATAAATTATTGTATTGAATCCATTTTAAAGTCAGTGTTTTAAGTATTTCTTCACTTTTGGTAAAAGCATGTTTATGTTCAAGATTTCTAATCTCTTCCTCTAGAGATATAAGAATTTTCCTTTTTTCCCTTATGTGTGCTATATGAAAGGACTTGTCCTCTGGTATATGCTTTTAAAGCCTCCCATATGTTAGTGTAGGAAGAAGGATTTGAATTATTTTCCATAAATAAAATCAATGTGGCTGTTCATAAATCGGAGAAATTCAGGATCACTAAGCATATACCTGTATGTCTTAAATCTCCAACTATAAGATGAAGACTGTGTAATATCCATCCTCCAAATCATCTTTATTGGATTATAGTCAGAGAGTATAGCTGTGACGGGGACATGGCAGGAAAACAAACCCAAGTGCAGGACTCTGATGCAGAGGCAGGATCAGGAGGCAGAATCTCCGTAGCGAGTGTAGAATTGGGACCAGGCTGAGTCAGGACCTGGGAGATTTGGTTTACGAAGAGATATGGGGTTGAAGACTTAGAGATCTCCCTCTCCCTCTCCCTCTCCCTCTCCCTCTCCCTCTCCCTCTCCCTCTCCCTCTCCCTCTCCCTCTCCCTCTCCCTCTCCCTCTCCCTCTCCCTCCAATCTGGCAAGGGCTGACCAGAGCTGTTGGAGTCTTATCCTCTGGTGGCTAATGGAAACCAGGTGCTGGTGATTGAGAGGAATTGGGAAAGATTGGGAATCAGGTGTGGGGATTAGGGACCAATTAGGGAGGAAAGGGAAAAGGTGAGAAATGCCAGCCAGGACCATGACAATAGTTGGTAGGTAGGAGCATTCAAAAACCCTGGATACCATACTTTGGGACATTAAAAACATATCAATTCTAGAATAGGAGCTGTGGACATTTGAAAAGAAGGAAAAGTCTTTTACATTTGGATTAAGTTGACTCCAAATATCACAAAACCCCAGATCCCTCATGCCCTGATCCAGGACAGAGGCTGCCCTTGAACGATTAAAAGATCTTAGTGTGGATCGATCCATTGCTGGGTCTAAGACCAAATTGAAGTCACCACCAACCAGACAGTGGTCCAAAGCCAATGTAAATTTTAATACAAAATCATTAAAAAAACAGGATTGTCATAGTTGGGGCCATATACATTAATCACTGTGACCCTTTTCATATTTAGCTCACAATTAACTAAAAGAAGTCTACCATTCTTGTCTTTTTCTGTTAATATTAATTTAAACCTCATGTTTTTATTGACTCCCCTTGCTTTTGTGGGAAATGAAGAATAGTAAACATATCCAACTCAATCCCTTTTTAACTTTATATATTCTCTTGTATAAATGCCATATCAGTGGAATGTCTCTTTAAATATGTAAGAATTTTTTTCCTCTTAATTGGAGAATTAATCCCCCATACATTCAAGGATATTATTTTAAGTTAACTAGACATACCTTAAAGAAAAAAATAATAGATACCTCAGAGCATAAAGATAGTGTGAGAACTGTAAGAATGAGAGTAATTAAGAAACAGAACCATACCATATCCTCGTATGAGACCCACCCGTTGACACCCCCTAGATTAAACATCCCCAGGGGGTAGGCTACTCTCTTTAAGTACGCAAGGGTTCTCAACAGTTACAGAAAAATATAGTGAGCATACATTAATTAAGAATTCCAGGTTCTACAACCTTTAAACGAGTATAATCGAGGCCTGGGAGCATGCACATAAAACCTGGCAAAGCAACTTGAACAGTATTCAGACTACAGCATATAAAACTGTTTAGTAAAAGGAACACCACAAATCAAAAACATCTCAAGGCACAAGTGTGAGACGAAATGTCATCAAAAATTAAGGAGACGCACTTTCCACGATAGCCAGGTGGGAAAGTATCCATAGTGTGAAACTTACTCGTGTCCTCATATCAGTCACAGCAGTACATCCAATAATCACTTTAAGTAAAAGTCACTCAATGTATAGAGTGCTTAAGCTCACAATAACCCGTCCACTGTGCACAGAGCAAAAGGACTATCAGTCATTATTGTCGATAACTTTCAAAAACTCCATTACTGCATCAGGAGTAACAAACTGCTTGGTGACTCCCTTATGGATAATCCGAGGTTTAGCTGGATAGTGCAGGGAATAATCAGTGCCCCTTTCCCGTAGGGTCCTCTTAACCTCTTTGAAGGAGTCCTTAAGGCGTTGCAATCTCGGACTACAGTCATGAAATATGTCATTCCTGTTATTTTCGTAGTGAACCGCTCCTTTTTGCCTGGCCAGACGCATAATCTTCTCCTTGTTCTTAAAATTGAGGAGCTTTGCGATTATAGGTCTCGGTCTCTGTGAGTCATCAGCGCCGCTGGGGAGTTTTCCCAGGCAGTGGGCTCTCTCGCAGGTGATGGGGGTAGGAAAGTTTTCAACGCCAAAAATTTCTGATAGGATTCAATCCAAAAATCCAGCTGCGTTGCTATCTTCAGCTTTCTCAGGGAGAATCAGCATCCGAATATTGTTCCGCCTACTCCTGTTTTCCGGGTCGTCCACCTTGTCTTTCAACAATTGCACCTCTTTCTCCAATTTCTCGATGTGCATGGTGACTTCAATTATCTTGTCTTCTCGGCAGATACACGCCCCTCCATTTCCTTAACTTGGTCAGCCAGTGTTGATAACGCAGATTCTATCTTAATTAGCGAGGATTGGATGTTAATCTTTTAGAGTCGATTTGTGTTGATAATTCTGCCTTGCTTTCCCGAATGACCGTCATGACTGTCACGAGGGAAAGATTCCCCCCTTTTCCAGAGTCGGCCACCATCTTAATAAAATACGAGGGTCTGATTGTTCCTTCAGTTGACGATAGAATATCCTTCTTACTTCCACTGCTTTGCCTTCATGAACTTTCCTGGAAGCATACACAGAAAACGCTATCAGATCGGCTAAGCATGACCTACCACACACAAAGGTATGATGACTATTTCTAATCAGTCCATGTCCATCCATATATTCATATATCCAGTCCCTTAGACTACCTTCCAGTAACTTTCCCACTACTGATGTTAGGCTCACTAGCCTATAATTACAATGTTTAATTTTGGAGCCTTTCTTAAACAACAGAACAACATTAGCTATCCTCTAATCCAAGAGTATCTCACCTGTCACTAATACCTCCTTCTGCACCTCCCTCTCACAGGGTCCAAGGGAACAATTTGTCAAGTCCTGGGGATTCATCCACTCTAATTTACCTCAAGATAGCTAACATCTTCTCCTGTGTATTCTGTATGGGATCTGTGAGCTTGTTGCTATTTTCCCTCACTTCTACAAACTCTGCATCAGTCTCCTGAGTAAAAACAGATGGAAAACATACATTTAAGATCTCCACGCATACAGTAGATTGTCATTCTGATCTTGCAGAAACCAGTTATGTCCCTTGAAATCCTTTTGCTCTTAGCTATGAGTTAATGAGTTATTAACTTCAACTTTTGGCATAATTAAGAGGTCATGGCTTTACGGTAAGGGGAGGGAAGTTCAAGGAGGATATTAGAGGAAGGTTTTTCACTCAGAGAGTGGTAGATGCATGGAATACACTGCCTGAGTCAGTGGTGGAGGCAGATACACTAGTGAAGTTTAAGAGACTACTAGACAGGTATATGGAGGAATTTAAGGTGGGGGTTTATATGGGAGGCAGGGTTTGAGGGTCGGCACAACATTGTGGGATGAAGGGCCTGTGATGTGCTGTACTGTTCTATAAGCATTCAAAGAGTTGACCTGCATGTGCCTGTAATGAGAGCTGTATAACTCATCTCCTTCTACCTTAGGCCACAAACTTATCAATCACTCATGCTTTGGACACTTTCTGGAGGTCCAAGATCCGTATCCTCCACAACTGCTGGACTAAGTGTGTAAATGTAGGAGGGGACTATGTTGAAAAATAAATGTGCTAGGTTTTCCAAATCTGACTCCTTCTACCTTAAGCTACAAACTTATTAATCACCCCTCATATTTTGATCAAACTAAAAGGTAAGTGTCCAGTAGAGTATAAACTGTAACAGAACACTTTTCAGACAGAGAAACGGACACAAGGATTCCAATCCAAGAGCATTAGCTTGGTCTCCACATCAATGCTTCCTTACACCTTCTCTCCCGCAAATGGAAAATTTTCACAAATTGTTGGATATACAAAGGCAGCAATCTTCCAGCTGGTAGTTAACCTTGATAATCGATTTTTCTAGTGAGGAGCTCTGTTGTGATGTACAAGGACTTCCACATTGATCTCTTCCCTTGAATTTATACTAATCATCCCACTGCATTTCTGCTGGACTCATCAATCTTGGAATGATTATATCTGCAGAAGCTTGTTTAGTTCTTCAAAGTCTAGAAGAACTTCATAACCTGCCTCAAGGATAATCGTCCAGTAGCATTTACATCCACTGTCATGAAGTCCTGTTAGGAACTGGTGATGGAACATATCAACTCCTGCCTGAGAAGCAACTGTATCCACTCTAATTTGCCTGACATCACAGCAGGTCAACTGCAGATGCCATTTCATTGGCTCTTCGCTCAGCCCTGGAATATCTGGACAGTGAAGATGCACACGTCAGGCTGCTTTCCATTGGCTACAGCTTGGCATTTGATACTATCATCCTCTCAAGATCAGTCATTAAGAATCAAGACCTCAATATATCCTTGTGTGACATCCTTAATTTCCTTGATTGCAGTCAGTTTGAACATAGATCATAGAACAGTACAACACATTACAGGCCCTTCGGCCCACAATATTGTGCCGACCCTCAAACCCTCCCTCCCATATAACCCCCCCCCCACCTTAAATTCCTCCATATACCTGTCTGGTAGTCTCTTAAACTTCACTAGTGTATCTGCCTCCACCACTGACTCCGGCAGTGCATTCCACACACCAACCACTCTCTGAGTGAAAATCTTCCTCTAATATCCCCCTTGAACTTCCCTCCCCTCGCCTTAAATCTATGTCCTCTTGTACTGAGCAGAGTTGCCCTGGGGAAGAGGCACTGGCTGTCCACTCTGTCTGCTCTTAATATCTTGTTCACCTCTGTCATGTCTCCTCTCATCCTCCTTCTCTCCAAAGAGTAAAGCCCTAGCTCCCTTAATCTCTGATCATAATCCATACTGGCAGCATCCTGGTAAATCTCCTCTGCACCATTTCCAACACTTCAACGTCCTTCCTATAGTGAGGCGACCAGAACTGGACACAGTACTCCAAGTGTGGCCTAACCAGAGTTTTATAGAGCTGCATCATTACATCGCGTCTCTTAAACTCTATCCCTTGATTTATGAAAGCTAACACCCCATAAGCTTTCTTAACTACCCAATCTACCTGTGAGGCAACTTTCAGGGATCTGTGGACAAGTACCCCCAGATCCTTCTGCTCCTCCACACTACCAAGTATCCTGCCAACTTCTCCTCCACAATCTCTGTCAACACTGGTGCACCGAATGGCTGTTTGCTTTGCCCCTGCTTTACTTGCTTCATCCTTATGACTATGAGTCTAAGCACGTCTCTAATGGCATATGTAAGTTTGCTGATGGCATCACAGTTGTTGGCTGAATCAAAGGTGGTAAACCTGAGAATGGAATTACTGTTGATCTTGCTATGTTTTCAAAAGGCAGTTGATCTAAGGAGTAGCAAATGAGGGAGATAACTCAGTGGTAAAGAGCACAAGGCAGCTGGCAGAGCTACAAGATGAAAAGCAGTTGCTGAAAACTCCTACCAGTTCAACTAAACAACATCTGCTGCCTGCTGGTCAGAACTGGCTTTTCTGGTTGGCTGCCAGTGACGAGTGGTGTTTCACAGGAGTCGGTGTTGGGACCACTTCTATTTATGCTGAATTTCAATGATTTAGATGGAGTAGATGGCTTTGGTGCCTAGTTTGCAGATGATATGAGAATTGGTGGAGGGGCAGGTACTATTGAGGAAACAAATAGGCTGCAGAAGGCCTTGGATTAGGAGAATGGCTAAGAAAGTGACAAATGAAATCCATAATGTACTGGTTAGGCACAGGAGTACATTCAGCCAGAGACTCATTCCACCGAGATGCAACACTGAGCGTCATAGGAAGTCATTCCTGCCTGTGGCCATCAAACTTAACAACTCCTCCCTCGGAGTGTCAGACACCTTGAGCCAATAGGCTGGTCCTGGACTAATTTCCACTTGGCATTATTTACTTATTATTATTTAAGTATTTATGGTTTTATATTGCTATATTTCTACACTATTCTTGGTTGGTGCGACTGTAACAAAACCCAATTTCCCTCGGGATCAATAAAGTATGTCTGTCTGCCTGTCAATGTTGGAAAATGCATGGCCATGTACTTTGGAAGTAGATATTAAACCACAGAACCGTAGAACCATAGAACACTACAGCACAGTACAGGCCCTTCAGCCCTCCATGTTGTGTGGACCCATATAATCCTTAAAAAGAAGTACTAAACCCACACTACCCCTTAACCCTCTATTTTTCTTTCATCCATGTGCCTGTCCAAGAGGCTCTTAAATACCCCTAATGTTTTAGCTGCCACCACCATCCCTGGCAAGTCATTCCAGGCACTCACAACCCTCTGTGTAAAAAACTTACCCTGATGTCTCCCCTAAACTTCCCTCCCTTAATTTTGTACATATGCCCTCTGGTCTTTGTTATTCGTGCCCTGGGAAACAGGTACTGACTATCCACTGCCTCTCATAATCTTGTAGATCTCTATCAAGTCCCCTCTCATTCTTCTACACTCCAAAGAGAAAAGTCCCAGCTCTGCTAACCTTGCTTCATATGACTTGTTCTCCAAACCAGGCAACATCTTGGTAAATCTCCTCTGCACCCTCTCTATAGCTTCCACATCCTTCCTATAATGAGGTGACCAGAATTGAACACAATACTCTAAGTGCTGTCTCACCAGAGATTTGTAGAGTTACAACATGACCTCTTTACTCTTGAACTCAATACCCCTGTTAATGAAGCCTAGCATCCCATTGGCCTTCTTAACTACCCTATCAACCTGCGCAGCGACTTTGAGGGATGTATGGATTTGAACCCCAAGGACCCTTTGTTCATCCACACTCTTAAGTAACTGACCATTAACCCTGTACTCAGTCTTCTGGTTTGTCCTTCCAAAATGCATCACCTCACACTTATCTGGATTGAACTCCATCTGCCATTTTTCTGCCCAACTCTGCAGCCTGTCTATATCCTCTTGTAACCTTTGACAACTTGCAGCTTCATCCACAACTCCTCCAATCTTCCTGTCATCTGCAAACTTACTCACCCATCCTTCCGCCTCGACATCCAGGTCATTAATAAAAATCACAAATAGCAGTGGTCCCAGGACAGATCCCTGTGGCACTCCACTAGTCACCGACCTCCAGGCAGAATACTTTCCTTCCACAAATACCCTCTGCTTTCTTCCTTTAAGCCAATGTTTTATCCAAACAGCCAAGGTTTCACTTATCCCATGCCTCATGACTTTCTGGATGAGTGTCTCGTGAGGGACCTTGTCAAATGCCTTGCTAAAGTCCATGTAGACCACATCCACTGCCCTACCCTCATCAATTTCTTTTGTTACCTCTTCAAAAAACTCAATAAGGCTTCCCTTCACAAATCCATGTTCACTATCCACGATACTCTACTTCTCCAAATGCTCATTGATCCTATCCTTAAGATCCCTTAGATACCCTAAATGTGCAGACATTTGTGCAGACCATTTTCTAAACAGGAAGAAAACCCAAAAATCTGCAATACAAAGGGACTTGGGAGTCCTTGTGCAGAACACTCTAAAGGTTAACTTGCAGGTTGAGTCATTCGTGAGGAAGGTAAATGCAATGCTGGCATTCATTTTAAGAGGTCTTGAATACAAGAGCAGGGATGTGATGCTGGGACTTTATAGAGCAGCAGTGAGGCCTCACATTGTGTATTGTGTACAGTGTTGGGTCCCTATGAAAAGATGTGCTGGCATTGAAGAGAGTCCAGAGGTGGTTCACAAGGATGACTTTGGGAATGAAAGGATTATCATACAAGGAACGTTTGATGGCTCTGGGTCTGTACTCACTGTAATTTAGGAGGAGGGCAGATCTCATTGAAACCTTTCAACTGTTGAAAGGCCTAAGCAGAGTAGATGCTTCCCATGGTGGGGAGTCTAGGACAAGAGGGCACAGCCGCAGGATATGGGGCGTCCATTTAAAACAGAGATGCGGAGAAATTCCTTTAGCCGGAGATTAGTGAATTTGTGGAATTTGTTACCCCAGGCAGCTGTTTTTGGCCAGATTGTTGGGCGTATTTAAAGCAGAAATTGATAGGTTCTTGATTGGACATGGCATCAAAGGTTATGGGGAGAATGCCGGAGAGTGGGGCTGAGGAGGAGAAAGAAGGATCAGCTATGATTGAATGGTGGAGCAGACTCAATGGGCCAAATGGCCTAATTCTGCATATACCTGGATGGTTATTTTGGATTGTCCTATTTGTAATAATGGATTGGTCATAATGTAATATGTAGAACTCTGACTCTGAAACTGAATCAGGCCTGTATTTATAGTAAGGTATGGTGTCTTTTATAAGTTTGTATTTTAAAGCAAGATTTTGGTAAATGATGTTTTCCTGTGTCAGTAATCAGACTGAGTTACATTACTGCAGGATCCTATAATATGTTGGCCAGTCACAAACAAGAGAAAATCTGCAGATGCTGGAAATTCAAACAACACACACAAAATGCTGGAGGAGCTCAGCAGGTCAGGCAGCATCTATGGAAAAAAAATACAGTCTATGTTTCTAGCTTACACATCAACAGACCTGGGGGAAAAAAGATGAGGAGTAGATTTAAAAGGTGGGAGAGGGGAAAGAGAAACACAAGATGATAAGTGAAACCACCATTCTGCAATCCCACCTCTCTCAGTTCCCACCACCAGCTCTTGGGTCCTTGGAGACTCCATCTTCCTCTCACCCCACCATCCCTGAACACCTCAAATCTCCCTTCTCCTCAAACACTACCATCCTCTTCCCCCCTCCAATCCCAATACTCATCCATGCTGCGTCTTCACCATCCCCTCCGACCTTCCTCACTCTGAGGCAGAATGTTCTGTCCTCAGTAAGGGTCTCACCTTTGTCCACCTGCGCCCATACTTCAGTGAGTTTCACTGAGTTCTTTGGCCGCCTCCATCCCTGAGCCTATTTCTTTGGTAAGGACTCTCCACTCCACACCAATGACCCCTTCTCCCGCCTTCAACCCTCTTCCTCTTCCAGGACACCTCACCCTGATCTTCTACCTGCTCTGGAACTTTTCATTGCCATCTGTTGATGGGACATCAACTGTCTCGACTTCAACAGTCCTCTTTCCAATTCCAACCTCATGCCTTCCAAACGCTCGGCTCTCCACTCCCTCCGCACTAATCCTAATCTTACTATCGAAACTGTATATAAAGGGGTGTTGTAGTAGCCTGGTGGTCTGACCTCTATCATGCTGAGGCTCAGAGACAACTCTCAGATACCTTCTCTTACTCCTTGAACAGGATCCCACTAAGGAGAACCGTTGTCTCCCACACCATCGCCAACCTTATTTGCTCTAGGGATCTCCCATCCACTGCCACCAACCTCGTAGTTCCCCACCCCGCACCTCCCATTTCTACCTCCTACCTAAAATCCACAAACCTGCTTGTCCAGCTAGACCCTTTGTTTCAGCTTGTTCCTGCCCCACTGAACTTATATCTGCATACCTCGACTCTGTTTTATTCCCCCCTAGTTCAGTCCCTTCCTACCAACATCCATTATACTTCACACACTCTGGATCTTTTTAATAATTTCAAGTTCTCTGGCCCCTATCATCTTATTTTCACTATGGACGTCCTGTCCCTATACACCCCCATCTCCCACCAGGAAGGCCTCAAAGCTCTCCGTTTCTTTCCGGTCGCCAGACCCAACCAGTTCCCCTCTACCACAACTCCCCTCTATCTAGTGGAATGTCCTCACTCTTAATGATTTCTCTTCGGCTCATCTGACTTCCTTCAAACAAAAAGTGTAGTCACAGACACTCGCATGTGTCCCAGCTATACCTGCCTTTTTGTCGGCTATCTGGAACAGTCTATGTTCCGTCCCTCACTTTTCCTGTGCTACATCAGCAATTCCATTGGTGCTGCTTCCTGCCCCCATATGGAACTCGTTAAGCTCATTCACTTTGCCTCCAACTTCCACCCTGCTCTCAAATTTACCTAGTCCATTTCCAGCACTTCCTTCCCATTTCTCAATCTCAATGACTATCTCTGGAGACAACTTATCTACTAATATCTATTATAAACCCTCAGACTCCCACAGCAACCCGGACTATATCTCTTCCCACCCTGTTACTTGTAAAAACACCATCCTCTTCGCCCTTCCTCCGTCTCCACCACGTTTGCTCTCAAGTTGAGGCTTTTCATTCTAGAATGAAGGACACGCCTTCCTTTTTGAAAAAAAGGGAATTCCCTTTCTCCACTGTCAATGCTGCCCTTGACTGCAACTCTTCCATTTCACGTACGTCTGCTCTTACCTTCCCACCACACTACCAGGGATAGGGTTCCTCTTGTCCTCACCTACCATCCCACCAGCCACTGAATCAAGCTCATAACTCTCTGGAACATCTACTATCTCCAATGGGATCCCACCACCAAACACATCTCTCCTCCCCACCTTTCCACAGGGATCGCATTGTATATATGGCTTCCTTACCCATTCATCCCTCCCTACTGATCACCCTCCTGGCACTTAACCTTGCAAGCAGAACAAGTCGTACACCTGCCCCTACACCTCCTCTCTCACTACCATTCAGGGCCTCAAACAGTCCTTCTAGGCGAGGCAGCACTTCACCCCTTAGTCTGTTGGGGTCATATACTCAGACCAGTGTGGCCTCCTGTATATCGGTGAGACTCAACATAGATTGGGAGACTGCTTCACTGAGCACCTACGCTCTGTCCACAGAACATACGGGATCTCCCAGTGGCCACCCACTTTAATTCTACCTCCCATTCCCACTCCAATATGTCAGTCCATGGCCTCCTCTAGTGTCAGTTTGGAGGAGAAACACCTTATCTTCCTTCTGGGTAGCCTCCAACCTGAAGGCATGAACATCGATTTCTGGAACTTCTGGTAATGCCCCCTCCACCCGTTTAGCATTCCCCATTCACCATATCCCGTCCCCTTTTCTCTCTCTCACTGTATCTCCTTACCTACCCATCACCTTCCTCTGGTGCTTCTCTCCCCCTTCTTCTTTCCATGGCCTCTGTCCTCTCCTATCAGACTGCCCCTTCTCCAGCCCTGTATCTCTTTCATCAATCAACATCCCAGCTCTTTACTTCACCCTTCCCCCTCCCAGTTTCACGTATCACCTTGTGTTTCTTTCTTCCCACCCCCACCTTCTAAATCTGCTCCTCAGTTTTTGTCTCCAGTCCTGACGGATACAGGACTGAAGGTGTTGTATTTGAATTCACGCACTATTCAGAATCAGGTAGATGATCTTGTAGTGCAGTTAGTGATTGGCAGGTATGACGTTGCATACATTACTGAGTCATGACTGAAAGAAGATTATAGTTGAGAGCTTAACATCTAAGGATACACATTGTATCGAAAGCAATGGCTGGAGTTTCTGGGGACAATTTGATTGATGCTCGATAGATACATCCCAAAGAAGTATTCTAAAGGCAGGATAACAAAACTCTGGCTGACAAAGCTCGAAAATTCAAAGATTCAAAGTATACTTATTATCAAAGAATGTATAAATTATCCATCCTTGAGATTTGTTTGCTTACAGGTAGCCACAAAGCAAGAAACATGAAAGAACCAAATTAAAGAAAAAAATAAAAGATCAATACCTGATGCACAAAAGAAAAGAAAAAGAAAATACAAATCATGCATACAATTGAAGCGAACAAAGGATGCCAAAGACCACATAAAAGCCAAAGAGAGGGCACATGATAGGGCAAAAATTAATGGGAAGTTAGATTGGGAACTTATAAAAACCATCAGAAGGGAAAATATGAAATATGATGGTAAACTAGGCAAAAACCAAAGAAGATACCAAATGTTTTCTCAGATATATGAAGAGTAGATGTGAGATGAAAATGGATATTGGACCACTGGAAAATAATGCTGGAGAGGCGGTAATGGGGAAGAAGGAAATGGCAGATGAACTGAATAAGTATTTGCATCAGTCCTCAGTGTGGAAAACACTAGCAGTATGCTGAAGGTTCTAGAGTGTCAGGGGGCAGTAGTGAGTTGTGTTGCTATTACGAGGGATAAAGTGGCTAGGAAACAATCCTACCAGTGCCCAAGAAGAGCAGGATAAGCTGCCTTAATGATTATCGTCCAGTAGCACTCACATCTACTGAGATGAAGCACTTTGAGAGGTTGGTTGTGGCTAGAATTAACTCCAGCTATCACCACAATAGATCTGCAGTGGATGCAATCTCATTGGCTCTTCATGTGGCCTTGGATCACCTGGACAATACTAATACTTATGGCGTGCTGCTGTTCGCTGACCACAGCTCAGAGTTCAGCAAAATCATTCCTTCCGTTCTGATCAAAAAGCTCCAAAACCTGGGCCTCTATACCTCCCTCTGCAACTTGGTCCTTGACTTTCTCACCCGAAAACCACGGTCTGTGGGGATCAGAAATAAGAGTTCCACTTCACCGATAATCAACACTGGCGCACCTCAAGGATGTGTGCTTAGTCCACTGCTCTACTCTCTCTACAACATGACTGCGTAGCTAGGCACCACTCAAAAACCACCTGTGAATTTGCTGACAGCACAATTATTGCTGGCAGGATTTCAGATGGTGACAAGAAGGCGTACAGGAGTGAGATAGATCCTAAAGAAGTGTACAGGGTTGAGTGGTGTTACAGCAACAATCTTGCACTCAATATCAGTAAGACCGAAGAACTAGTTGTAAATTTCAGAAAGGGTAAGATGAGGACACAAACACACACACACACACACACACACACACACACACACACACACACACACAAACACACACACACACACTGATCAGTAGTGGACAGGATGAGTAAATCCAAGTTCCTGGGTGTCAAGATCTCTGAGGATCTATTCTGGGCTCAGAATATTGATGCATTTACAAAGAAGGCATGACAGCAGCTATATTTCATTCAGACTAACAGAAGATTTGGTATTTCATCAAAGACACTGGCAAATTTCTACAGACGTACAGTGGAGAGCGTTCTAACTGGCTGCACTACCATTAGGTATGAGGGAGGGGGTGCGTAGCACTGCACAGGATCTGAATGGACATCGAACTTGGTTTACCTTAATCCTACTTGCCAAGGACCTTTCCTAATTCTCTTGTCCTTCTTTCTAACAGAACATATCTTTCCTGTACTCTGTGCAATTGATCTTTTAACACTCTCCATATGTCTGATATGGACTTGCCAGAAAAGAAGATGTTCCTAATTAACTCTTCCTAGTTCCTGCCTAATGTCCTCATAATTTGCCCTACTCCAATTTAAGACTCTCCTACAAAGATCATAACTATCCTTATTTATAGCTATCTCGAAAGTTAAGGAGTTGTGGTCACTGTTCACCCACTGAGAGGTCAGTCGCCTGACTAGACTCGTTACCCAGTACAGTCCCTGCTCTCATTGGACCATCTACAAGAAACCCTCTTGGATAAGAAACATAGACATAGAAAACAGGATTCACTTAACAAATTCTGCCCTACCTAAACCCCTTGCACTAAGAAGGTTCCAGTTTTTATTAAGGAAGTTGAAATCCCCCTGTTAACAACCCTGTTATTTTTATATATGTAGAGGTTGGTCAAACCAAGGCAATTTACTCTGGATTATTGGAGACTGAGGGCTAGCACATGAGAGGGTAAACAGTCTGCATTTTATTTCTTCATTTTTACACAGATAATGAATTATGCCCAGAACGAGCTGCCAGGTGGCGTGGTGGGAGCAGATTCAATCGTGGTGTTTAAAATACATTTAGATAAACATAAAGGTATGCAGGGAATGGCGAGTAATGTTTTGTACATGTAGAAGATGTTCAGTTTAATTGGGCATCAGGTCTGGATCTGTGAGCTGACGAGTCAATTCAAATAAAATTCACTCAATGGTAATAAAAATGTTGCATATTGGATAAAATCAGATGTAGGAGGAAGTTGCTGCAATCTTTTCTGTGTTATTTCAAAGTTCTAAATTTGGAGCAGGACTCTGAAGTAGTAATACTTTCCCTTATTTCCTAGATCACAAATGAGTCATTTCAAACAAGCATAAGTTATTTCTGAGTATTTTTTTTAAAAAGCATTAAACAGAAAGTTAGTATCTTATGGAATGTCCCAAGAGAATAAAGGGAAAAGGTTTTCTTTGCGGAAATAGTCATTAGCTGTTTCAGAGGGTGTTAAGATTTAATTTATGAGGGTGAATCAGCAAGACTGCAATGAAACCTCTGACCAGATGCTTAAATTAGGCCATAAGTATGGAACTGTGAGCTGCATTATAGGTAGAACAAGTACAGCATCTTTTCATAAAACTCCAGCTGAAATAAAGTTCAAAAAAACTACATTCACTCACATTATCCAGACAGAACTAACAAGCTAGCTAGCGGATTCAATACTTGGGCTGAGAGGTCAACTTCTAAGCTCTGTTACTGAATGACCCTTTGACTACTATCATATTAATTCCATCAGTGACATGCTAATCAGGCAGCCACCTCTGCACCAGGTGCGATGATCTGCAGCTCCTTAGAGGCCGCATCAATGGCCTTCATCTGGCCAGGAAAAGTGAGGAGGTGTTAGAGAGGAGCTATAGGCAAATAGGTACACCAGG
The DNA here is from genome assembly GCF_030144855.1 of Hypanus sabinus. Taxonomy (NCBI): domain Eukaryota; kingdom Metazoa; phylum Chordata; class Chondrichthyes; order Myliobatiformes; family Dasyatidae; genus Hypanus; species Hypanus sabinus. Next base: position 791,057 of record NC_082722.1, read on the forward strand.
GCCTTGGGGAACAGAGAAAAGGGTAACAGTCAGGAGAGGGAAGGGCAAAAGTCAGATAGCAGAGAGTACCCCTGTGGCTGTCCTCCTTAGCAATAAGTACTCCTGTTGAGTACTGTTGGGGGAGACGGCCTACCTGTGGGAAGCAACAGTGGCCACACCTCTAGCACAGAGTCTGGCCCTGTGGCTCAGAAGGGTAGGGAGAGGAAAAGGGTGGCAGCAGTGATAGGGGACTCTATAGTTAGGGGGGGTCAGACAGACGATTCTGTGGATGCAGGAAAGAAACATGGATGGTAGTTTGCCTCCCTGCTGCCAGTGTCTGGGACGTTTCTGATCACATCAACAATATCCTAAGGTGCGAAGGTGAACAGCCAGAGGTCATGGTACATATTGGCACCAATGACACAAGGTAGGAAAAGGGAGGAGATCCTGAAAACAGACTACAGGGAGTTAGGAAGGAAGTTGAGAAACTGGACCTCAAAGGTAGTCATCTCAGGATTACTGCCTGTGTCACGCGACACTGAGAATAGGAATAGAGTGAGGTGGATTTCTAGATCATTAGGACCTCTTTTGGGGCAGGTGTGACCTGTGCAAAAAGGACAGGTTGCACTTGAATCCGAGGGGGACCAATATCCTGGCAGGGAGGTTTGCTAAGGCTATTGAGAGTATAAACTAAAATTGCTGGGGGTGGGTGTGGGAACTGAACTAAAGAGACAGAGGAAGGGGCAGTTGGCTCACAAATCGAGAAAGCTTAGAGACAATGTGAGAGGGAGGATAGGCAGGTGATAGAGAAAGGATGTGTCTATTTTAATGCAAGGAGTATCATGAACAAAGTGGATGAGCTTAGAGCATGGATCAGTACTTGGAGTTATGATGTTGTGGCCATTACAGAGACTTGGATGGCTCAGGGTCAGGAATGGCTACTTCGAGCGCCAGGCTTTAGATGTTTCAGAAAGGACAGGGAGGGAGGCAAAAGAGGTGGGGGCATGGCACTGTTAATCACAGATGGTGTCACAGCTGCAGAAAAGGAGGAAATCATGGAGGGATTGTCTACTGAGTCTCTGTGGGTGGAAGTTAGAAACAGGAAGGGGTCAATAACTCTACTGTGTGTTTTTTATAAAACATCCAGTAACAGGGACATTGAGGAAGCAATGGGTTTAGATGAGGTGGAGTTTGTTAGGTGTGTTCAGGAAGGTTTCCTGACACAGTATGTCGATAAGCCTACAAGAGCAGAGGCTGTACTTGATCTGGTATTGGGAAGTGAACCTGGTCAGGAGTCAGGGCTCTCAGTGAGAGGGCATTTTGGAGATAGTGGTCACAATTCTACAGGAAATATGAAGTTATCAGGCAGGAACCTAGAAGCATAAATTGGGAACAGATTTTCTGCAGGAAATGTACGGAAGAAACGTGGCAAACATTCAGGGGATATTTGCATGATGTTCTGCATAAGTACGTTCCAATGAGACAGGGAAAGGATGGTAGGGTATCGGAACTGTAGTGCACAAAGGCTGTTGAAAATCTAGTCAAGAAGAAAAGAAAAGCTTATGAAAGGTTCAAAAAACTAGGTAATGATAGAAATCTAGAAGATTATAAGGCTAGCTGGAAGGAGCTCAAGAATGAAATTCAGAGAGCCAGAAGGGGCCATGAGAATGCCTTGGCAAGCAGGATTAAGGAAAACCCCAAGGAATTCTACAAGTATGTGAAGAGCAAGAGGATAAGACAAGAGAGAATAGGACCAATCATGTGTGACAGTGGAAAAGTCTGTATGCAACTGGAGGAGATAACGGTGGTACTTAATGAGCATTTTGCTTCAGTATTCACTATGGAAAAGGACCTTGGCGATTGTTAGGATTAATTACAGCAGACTGAAAAGCTTGAGCATATAGACATTAAGAAAGAGGATGTGCTGGAGCTTTTGGAATTCATCAAGTTGTATAAGTCACAGACAAGATATACCCCAGGCTACTGTGGGATGTGAGGGAGGAGATGGCTGAGCCTCTGGCAATAATCTTTGCATCATCAATGGGGTCAGGAGAGGTTCTGTAAGAATGAAGGGTTGCAGATGTTGTTCCCTTATTCAAGAAAGGGAGTAGAGATAGGCCCCTCCTACAAAATTGTAGACCATTTCACATTTGCTGCCACTCTTTTTGGCCTAAGGAACAATGTCTCCTAAACCAAACTTCTGTACAGCCTCCTCCTCTGTGTAGTCCCAGTGAGACCCAATAACCAGTCATATCGATCAATGGGGTAGCACTGAAATGCTCTGACTCTTTCACATACTTAGGAAGAGCTGTGACCAACACCAACTCATCAGATCTGGAAGTTGAGAGGAGAATTCAATCAGCTACAAAAGTCTTTGCTGCTTTGCAGGAGCAACTTGGATCTCGCCACGACATTAAAATGGCAACCAAGGTCAAAGTGTATAATACAGCTGTTTATTCAACTGAAACTATGACATTGTATCAGAAGCACATCAAGAAATTGACCAAGACACAACTCAGGCATTTACGCCAAATATTACACATCAAGTGGCAAGAGAGGGTACCAGATGTGGAGGTGCTCAAACGTGCTGGGACAGTCAGCACAGAGTCGCTCATCACAGCTTTTCAGCAGCATTGGACTGGTCGTGTCACAAGAATGAGCGATGATCGTTCACCCAAAGCTGTTTTCTTTGGCGAGCTACTTGAAGGAAGGAAAGAGGAAGCATGGTGGTCAGAAGCTGCGCTGCAAAGATGTGCTCAAGCGCCATATGAAAAGCACTGACATGAATGTCAACACTTGGGAGAAAGATACTTTGGACAGAAGAAGTTGGCGCTGCATTGTCAAGAAGTTAATCAGCTATTCCAGCTTTCGAGGAGAAATGGCAGAAGAAATATGGATCAGGTCATGAACGCAGACATTCGGTGCTAGACCAGTCAAATCACAAATGCAACCCATGTGGGAGACAATGCCGATCCAAAGCTGGTTTCTTGGCCCTAAACATGCCTGCAGAGACTAAACTCTCAGCACAGTCTACATTGAAATCGATGGGCAGCCAAAGAAGAAGAGACCAGTGAGTCTTACTTCAGTTGATGGAGAAGATCCTGAGAGGCAGGATTTATAAACATTTGGAGAGGTATAATAACCATATAACCATATAACAATTACAACACAGAAACAGCCCATCTCGGCCCTTCTAGTCCGTGCCGAACGCTTACTCTCACCTAGTCCCACTGACCCACACTCAGCCCATAACCCTCCATTCCTTTCCTGTCCATATACCTATCTAATTTTACTTTAAATGCTAGGCCAAACTTGCCTCTACCTCTTCTACTGGAAGCTCGTTCCACACAGCTACCACTCTCTGAGTAAAGAAATTCCCCCTCGTGTTACCCTTAAACTTTTGCCCCCTAACTCTCAACTCATGTCCTCTTGTTTGAATCTCACCTACTCTCAATGGAAAAAGCCTATCCACGTCAACTCTATCTATCCCCCTCATAATTTTAATTACCTCTGTCAAGTTCCCCCTCAACCTTCTGCACTCCAAAGAATAAAGACCTAACTTGTTCAACCTTTCCCTGTAACTTAAGTGCTGAAACCCAGGTAACATTCTAGTGAATCTTCTCTGTACTCTCTCTATTTTGTTGACATCTTTCCTATAATTCGGTGACCAGGACTGTACACAATACTCCAAATTTGGCCTTACCAATGCCTTGTACAATTTTAACATTACATGCCAACTCCTATTCTCAATGCTCTGATTTATAAAGGCCAGCATACCAAAAGCTTTCTTCACCACCCTATCCACATGAGATTCCTCCTTCAGGGAACTATGAACCATTATTCCTAGATCACTCTGTTCTACTGCATTCTTCAATGCTCTACCATTTACCATGTATGTCCTATTTCGATTATTCCTACTAAAATGTAGCACCTCACACTTATCAGCATTAAACTCCATCTGTCATCATTCAGCCCACTCTTCTAACTGGCCTAAATCTCTCTGCAAGCTTTGAAAACCTACTTCATTATCCACAACACCAACTACCTTAGTATCATTTGCATACTTACTAATCCAATTTTCCACCCCATCATCCAGACCATTAATGTATATGAGAAACAACATTGGACCCAGTACAGATCCCTGAGGCACACCACTAGTCACTGGCCTCCAACCTGACAAACAGTTATCCACCACTACTCTCTGGCATCTCCCATCCAGCCACTGTTGAATCCATTTTACTACTTCAATATTAATACCTAACGATTGAACCTTCCTAACTAACCTTCCATGCAGAACCTTGTCAAAGGCCTTACCAAAGGCCTTAATATGGCCTTACTATAATATGATTAGCATTAGTCAGCATGGCTCTGTCAAGGGCTGGTCATGCCTGATGAGTCTGATTGAATATTTTGAGGATGTGACTAAACACATTGATGAAGGTAGAACCATAGATGTATTGTATATGGCTTTCAGCAAGGCAATTGATAAGGTACCCCATGCAAGGCTTATTGAGAAAGTAAGGAGGCATGGGATCCAAGAGGACCCTGCTTTGTGGATCCAGAATTGGCTTGCCTGCAGAGGGTAAAGAGTGGTTGTAGACAGGTCATATTCTGTATGGAGGTTGATGACCAGAGGTGTTCCTCAGTAATCTGTTCTGGGACCCCTTCTCGTCGTGATTTTTATAAATGACCTGGATGAGGAAGTGCAGGGATGGGTTAGTAAATTTGCTGATGACACAAAGGTTGGAGGTAGTGTGGGTAGTTTGGAGGGCTGTCAGATGTCATAGCAGGACATCGATAGAATACAAAACTGGGCTGAGAAGTGGCAGAGGGAGTTCAACCCAGATAAGTATGAGGTGGTTAACTTTGGTGGGTCAAGTATGATGGCAGAATAAAATATTAAAGGTCAGACTCTTGGCAGTGTGGAGGATCAGAGGGATCTTGGTGTCCAAGTCCACTGGACACACAAAGCTGCTGTGCAGGTCGACTCTGTGGTTAAGAAGGCATACATTGCATTGGCCTTCATCAATCGTTGGATTGAGTTCAAGAACTGAGAGATAATGTTACAGCTATTTAGGACCCTGGTCAGACCCTACTTGGAGCACTGTGCTCAGTTCTGGTTACCTCACTGCAGGAAGGAGGTGGAAAGGGTGCAGAGGAGATTTACAAGGACGTTGCCTGGATTGGGGAGTATGCCTTATGAGAATAAGTTGAGTGAACTTGGCCTTTTTTCCTTGGAGAGACAGAGAATGAGAGGCGACCTGGTATATAAGATGATGAGATGAATTGATCGTGTGGATAGTCAGAGGCTTTTTCCCAGGGCTGAAATGGCTATCATGAGAGGGCACAGTTTTAGTGTGTTTGGAAGTAGGTACAGTGGAGATGTCGGGGTAAGTATTTTTACACTGAACATGCATGGAATGGGCTGCCAGCGACAATGATGTAGGCGGATATGATAGGGTCTTTTAAGAGACTTCTGGATAGGGGACATGGAGCTTGGAAAATAGAGGGCAAAGGGTAACCCTGGATAACTTCTAAAGTATGTACATTTTTGGCACAGCATTGTGGGCTGATGGGCCTGTATTGCACTATAGGTTTTCTATGTTTTTATGGTTATAATCACTGCCATGCATTTCAAATTCAGAGTTTCAGAATTTGCATGATATTCCAAGGGGGAGCAGGGGCAGTGGAGAGGGGGGAGAGAGGAGGGCATAGAGGGAGGAAGGGGGGAGACAGGGGGAGGAAGGAGAGGCAGTGGGAGAAGGCGGAAGATAATGGAGAGAGGTGGAGTTAATGGAGTTCTTTGAGGATATAACAAGCTCAGTGGATAGAGGGGAACAGCTGGACATTATTTACTTGGATTTCCAGAAGGCGTTCAATAAGCTGCACCATAAAGGACTTATCTATAAGATAAGAATGCATAGAGTTGGAGGCGATGTATTAGTATGGATAGAGGATTGGTTAACTAATAGAAAGCAGAAAGATGGGATACATGGGCCACAGGGGTCAGTGCTGGACCCACAACTATTCACAGTATACATTAACAAACTGGAAGAGGGGACTTGGAAGTTCATGAATCACAAAGGGTTGGTTGGCAGGTGGAGCAGGCTATCAAGAAGGCAAATGGAATGTTAGCCTTCATTACTAGAGGGACTGAATTTAAGATCAGGGAGGTTCACTAGGTTGATTCCAGAGATGAGGGTATTAGACTTTGAGGTAAGAGTAAGTTGCCTGGAGCTGGACTCAACTGAATTCAGAAGAATGAGAGATCTTATAGAAATGTATAAAATTATGAAAGGGATAGATAAGATAGAGACAGGAAAGTTGTTTCCACTGGTAGGTGAGATTAGAAATAAGGATCATGGCCTCAAAATTCAGGGGAGTAAATTTAGGACGGAGATGAAGAGGAACTACTTTTCCCTGACACTGGTGAATCTGTGGAATTCTCTGGCCAGTGAAGTAGTGGAGGCTGCCTCAGTAAATATATCTTAGACAACATTGGATAGACTCATCTTTCATCAATGAGTTTAGTGACATCCTGAAAAAATTCAATCAGGCTCATAAGGCACGACCTGCCCTTGACAAAGCCATGCTGACTACTCCTAATCATATTATACCTCTCCAAATGTCTATAAATCCTGCTTCTTAGGATCTTCTCCATCAACTTACCAACCACTGAGGTAAGACTCACTGGTCTATAATTTCCTGGGCTATCTCTACTCCCTTTCTTTAATAAAGGAACAACATCGGCACCCCTCCAATACTCCAGAACATCTCCCGTCCCCATTGAAGATTCAAAGATCATCGCCAGAGGCTCAGCAATCTCCTCCCTCGCCTCCCACAGTAGCCTGGGGTACATCTCATCCAGTCCCAATGACTAATCCAACTTGATGCATTCCAAAAGCTCCAGCAAGTCCTCTTTCTTAATATCTACATGCTCAAGCTTTTCAGTGCACTGCAAGTCAGCACTACAATCACCAAGATCCTTTTCCAAAGTGAATACTGAAGTAAAGTATGAATTAAGTACCTCCACTATTTCCTCCGGTTCCATACACACTTTCCCACTGTCACACTTGATAGGTCCTATTCTTCAACATCTTATCTTCTTGCTTTTCATATACTTGTAGAATGCCTTGGGGTTTTCCTTAATCCTGCTCACCAAAGCCTTCTCATGGCCCCTTCTGGCTCTTCTAATTTCCTTTTTAAGCTCCTTCCTGTTAGCCTTATGATCTTCTGGAGCTCTAACATTGCCTAGCTCTCTGAAACTTTCGTAAGCTTTTCTTTCCTTTTCTTCTTGAATAATGCACTTTGAATATGATAATGCATTTTGTTAAGAGGAACAATAGTGTAGACTATTTTCTAAATGGGGATAAGTTTCAAACCTCAGAGATGCGGAGGGACTTAGGAGTCTGTGCAAGACTCCCAGAAGGTTAATTTACTTGTTGAGTCTGTGGTAAAGAAATTAAATGCAATGTTGGCATTTTTTTCAAGGGAAATAGAATATAAGACAAGGAGGTAATGGTGAGCCTTTATAAGGCTCTGGTCAGGCTGCACTAGTGTGCAGTTTTGGGAATTAATCTCAATACAGGAAGGATGTGTTGTCATTGGAGAGCCTCCAGAGGAGGTTCACTATTATGACTCTGGGAGTAAAGGGGTTAACATACGAGGTGCATTTGGCAGCTTTGGGTCAGTACTCACTGGAATTTAGAAGAATATGGGGAAATCTCATTGAAACCTACCAAATGTTGAAAGGACTAGATAGGGTGGATGTTTCCTATGGTGGGAGTACCCTGAACTAGTGAGCACAGCCTCAAAATATGAGGGGTGACACTTTAAAACAGAGGTAAGAAGGATATTTTTTGGCCAGAGAGTAGTGAATCTGTAGAATGCTCTGCCACAGACTGCAGTGGAGGCCAAGTCCATGGGTATATTTAAGGTGGAACTTGATCATTTCCTGATCGGTCAGAGCGTCAAAGGATATGACGAGAAGGTAGGTGTTTGGGGTTGAATGGGATCTGTGATCAGCCATGATGGAATGGCAGAGCAGACTCGATGGGCTGAAAGATCTAATTCTGCTCCTATATCTTATGGCCCTAATACTTTGAAGCACTCTCCCATATGGGACCTCACCAAAGGTCTTCTATATCCCTTGCTCCCTCCACAAAAATAATCCACAGGATTTATCAGACAGGATCTGCCACTGTCAAAAGCATTCTGGCTGTCCCTGATACTGCCTACCACTTCCTCTGCAACTTACTCCATGTTCAAACTATCCTTTATGTGAAAACCTTGCACCTCAGATTCAAGATTCAAGATTCATTTATTATCAAAGAATGTATAAATTATATAACCTTGAGATTCGCTTGCTCATTGCTAGCCACAAAGAAAGAAACCTCCAAGAGCTCAATAAAAAGAAAAAAAGAATTTAAAAATCAAAGCCCAATACTTGATGTGCACGAGAAAGAAAAAAATGCAAATCATGCAAACAATTGAAGCAAACAACAGCATTCTGAACCAAAAGTGAATCCTCAGATCTGAACCCCAGAACAGCGCAGAGTAGGCCCAAAGCCTCAGTTCATCATATAAGCGAGCATGGAGCTCAGCAGCTGGCAAAGACTTTACAGCCTCATCGCCATGGAGATGACCATTTACACCGCTCCCCTCTCTCTGCTAATTTTCAACTCCCATACCATGGAGAAAAATATCATTAACCTCATCTTTGCCCCATACGATTTTATAGTCTCCTTCACTCTGGGGAAATCAATCCCAACCTGTCCAGTCACTTCATACAGACTGGAGATTCTGTGGACATGACCGGGACACCCGGGTGGTAGAGCAGTTTGTCATTGAGCCTACAAGAGGATCAGAAATACTGGATTGGGTGTTACGGATTGAACAGGAGGCAATTAGGAGGCTTAAGGTAAAAGAACCCTTAGGAACAAGTGATCACAATATGATTGTGTTCAACTTGAAATTTGATAGGGAGAAAGCCTGATGTAGCAGTATGTCAGTGGAATAAGGAAAATTACAGTGGTATGAGAGAGGAGTTCGCCAAAGTAAATTGGAAAGAGCTGTTGGCAGGGATGTCAGCAGAGCAGCAGTAGTGTGCATTTCTGGGAAAAACTGAGGAAGGTGCAGCACATGTGTATTTCAAAAATGAAAAAATACTCAAATGGTAAAGTAGTACAACCATGGCTGACAAGGGAAGTCAAAGCTATTGTAAAAGCAAAAGAGAGGACATACAAGAAAGCAAACATTAGTGTGAAGATAGAGGATTGGGAACTTTTTAAAGACCTACAGAGAGCAACTAAAAAATTATTAGAAGGGAAAAGATGAAACATGAAAGCAAGCTAATAAATAATATCAAAGTGGATTGTAAAGTTATTTCAAGCATGTTAAAAATAAAAAAGAAATGAGAGTGGATATAGGACCGCTAGAAAGTGAGTTAGGAGAAATAATAATGGGGGACAAGGAGATGGCTGATGAACTAAATCAGTATTTTGCATCAGTCTTCACCGTGCGGAAGACACTAATAGTCTGCTTGATGTTGTAGTACGTGAAGGAAGAGAAGTGGGTGCAGTTACCGTTACAAGAAAGAAGGTGCTCAAAAAGCTGAAAGACCTAAAGGTACATAAGTCATCTGGACCAGATGCACTGCACCCTAGAGTTCTGAAAGAGGTAGTGTTAGAGATATTGGTGATATTAGAAATGATCTTTCAAATATTATTGCACTCTGGCATGGTGCCAAAAGACTGGAAAATTGTAAATGTTACTCCACTCTTTAAGAAAGGAGGAAGGCAGCAGAAACAAAATTATAGACCAGTTAGCCTGACCTCAGTGGTTGGGACGAGACTGGAGTCAATTGTTAAGGATGAGGTGATGGAGTACTTGGTGATATAGGACAAGATAGTACCAAGTCAGCATGTTTCCTTCAAGGAAAATTCTGCCGACAGACCTGTTGGAATTCTTTAAGGAGATTAAAAGTAGCATAGATAAAGGGGATGCAGTGAATGTTGTCTATTTGGACTTTCAGACGGCTATTGACAAGGTGCCACACATGAGGCTGCTTTGCTGGTATCGTGGTATCGCAGGAAAGTTACTTATATGGTTGAGCATTGGCTGATTGGTAAGAGGCAGCAAGTGGGAATAAAAGGATCCTTTTCTAGTTGGCTGCCAGTGACTAGTGGTGTTCCGCAGAGGTCAGTGTTGGGATCACTTTTTTAATGCTGTATATAAATGATTTAGATGATGGAGTAGATGGCTTTGTTGCCAAGTTTGCAGATGATACTAAGCTGGGTGGTAGTGTGACATGTGATGAGGATGTTAGGAGAATTCAGGGTGACTTGGATAGGCTGGGTGAGTGGGCAGATACTTGGCAGATGACGTTTAATGTGAATAAGTGTGAGGTTATCCACTTTGGGAGTAAGAACAGGAAGGCAGATTATTATCTGAACGGTGTAAAGTTAGGTAAGGGAGAAATATAAAGAGATCTAGGAGTCCTTGTTCATCTGTCACTGAAGTTGAATGAGCAAGTGCAGCAGGCAGTGAAGAAGGCTAATGGAATGTTGGCCTTTATTACAAAGGGAATTGAGTACAAGAGCAAGGAAATCCTCTTGCATTTGTACAGAGCCCTGGTGAGACCACACCTGGAGTATTGTGTACAGTTTTGGTCTCCAGGGTTATGGAAGGACATCCTGGCTGTAGAGGAAGTGCAGCGTAGATTCACAAGGTTAATTCCTGGGATGTCTGGATTGTCTTACGCAGAGAGGTTAGAGAGACTGGGCTTGTACACGCTGGAATTAAGGAGATTGAGAGGGGATCTGATTGAAACATTTAAGATTATTAAGGGATTGGACAAGATAGAGGCAGGAAATATGTTCCAGATGCTGGGAGAGTCCAGTACCAGAGGGCATGGTTTGAGAATAAGGTCATTTAGTACAGAGTTAAGGAAAAACTTCTTCTCCCAGAGAGTTGTGGGGGTCTGGAATGCACTGCCTCGGAAGGCAGTGGAGGCCAATTCTCTGGATGCTTTCAAGAAGAAGCTAGATAGGTATCCTATGGATAGGGGAATCAAGGGATATGGGGACAAGGCAGGAACCAGGTATTGATAGCAGATGATCAGCCATGATCTCAAAATGGTGGTGCAGGCTCGAAAGGCCGAATGGTCTATTTCTGCACCTATTGTCTATATGAAGATTGGTGGAAGGGCAGGTAGTATTGGGGAAACAGGTAAGATGTAGAAGGACTTAGACAGATTAGGAGAATGTGCGATAAAGTGGCAAATGAAATACAATGTTGGAAAATGCATTACCATGTAGTAGAAATAATTGTGTGGACTATTTTCTAAGAAGGACTTGGGAGTCCTTCTGTTGACCACCCTAAAGGTTAACTTGCAGGTTGTGTCAGTGGTGAGGAAGGCAAATGCCACGTTAGCATTCATTTCAAGAGGTCTAGAATATAACACCAAGGATGTGATGCTGAGGCTTTATAAGGCACAGCTAAGGCCTCACCTTGAGTATTGTGAACAGTTTTGGTCCCCTCATCTTAGAAAAGTTTGATGGCTCTGGGTCTGTACTTACTGGAATTCACTGGAAGGGGGGGATCTCATTGAAACCTTTCCAATGTTGAAAGGCCTAGACAGAATAGATGTGGAAAGGATGTTTCCCATGGTGGGAGTGTCTAGGACAAGAGGGCATAGCCTCGTGATAGAGGGGTGCCCTTTCAAAACAGAGATGTGAAGAAATTTCTTTAGCCAAAGGGTGGTGAAATTGTGGAATTTGTTGCTTTATGCAGTTGTGGAGGCCAGGTCGTTGGGTGTAGTTAAGGCAGAAGTTGATAGGTTCTTGACTGGGCATGGCATCAAAGGTTATGAGAAGAAGGCCGGGAACAGGGTTTGAGGAGGAGATAGAGAAAAAAGATCAGCCATGATTGACTGGCAGAGCAGAATCAATGGGTCAGACTGTCTAATTCTGCTCCTATGTCTTATGGTCTTATCACTCTGATCATCCAGTCCTGGGAATATTTTAGGACCTGGTGCATTACACATGCCAATTCACTGATCTTCCCTGTAATCACTGATTATTAACAACGGTTAACATAACCCGGCCATTAGTAGAGAGTTACGGTTGTAACATGTGGAGTTGACAAGCTGGTTAAACTGGTGACCTGAATTTTACTGAGCTCATCACAATCTTCCAGTTAGACATCTTGGACTTCCTCATACTGATTCCACCAGAAAGTTCCCCAGTGGAGAGTTTCCATCCCTTGTGTCCATGGCAGAGATGACTGGCTTCCCGGAGAATTCCATTCCTCAGGGACATTTACCCTGTAGGTGTAACAACCTCTCCTGCTGTGTTCACCCAAACAAAATGACAGTTACTATGGGCATTTACACCTGTAGGATTTTGCAAATAAAACAAAGTGATGTGTTTTATGTTTAATAAAACCTGTAACACATTTTATTGAACTCCAAAACTCAATGTCGGTGGTTGTGAATTATGAGGTGAGAGCCTCCATCAGTCTGAGTTGACCACGGATATTGTGTCTTAGCTGTCTAGATATGCAAGACTGGGCAGTACAATATGGAGAGTAGACTATTGCCCATGTAGCAAGTTCCCTCTCTCCACACATCTGTTGAATCCAAAGGAACAGCAGAGACTGATACAATTGGTACGAGCGGTGTCGCGGGAGTTGCCAGTCAACGTTGAATTCAATGTAGGACTGCCTTAGGGACCCCAGTTCCAGAATTTTCCCCTCGAGGTTTCCTCCTGAGCCTTCCCCACGAGTGGTCATTGCTGCAAGACAGCAGAGGTTTGCAATCAGATGAGCTGCCACCCATGGCTGACAAGCCTCATCTGCTGGAAGCAACTGGTTTTAGGGCACTAGCAATCTGCCTTTGCCTCTTCTCCTGTCAGTAGAAACCATTCCGCCAGGCTTAGTAACTAAGCCACATGTGAAGATCAGGAGCTGGACTTTGTTGTCAGATGCTAATTAAGATGAGCACGCCATTGGGAGCATTTAATAGGTAGTGGGAGCTTGTCCCCTTTACCACCCGCGGCTATGTAAGCCTCCGTTAGTCTCGATAGACCATGGATTTGCACCTTGGGTTCCAAGGCGCAAGCCTGGGCAAGGTTTTTTTTTTCATGGAAGACCTGCAGTTGCCCGAGCTGCAGGTCTCCCCTCTCCATGCCACCAATGTTGTCCAAGGGAAGGGCATTAGGACCCATACAGCTTGGCACCGGTGTCGTTGCAGTCTATACACCCACAGCTATAACAACCTGAAGGGACCATTATGTGATTATGTACATTTCTCCCAATTATGTTAGTCTACACAGAATTCACTAAAACCAGCATTGTGAGCCTGTCGAGAGCTCGGACGAGCTGCCCAGCTCTGGTCCTTTGTTCCGTGGCTGAAGGGAGCACAGGTGCCTCTGGCTCATCCAGAGGTGCGTTGACACACTCATGGTCATGTTGTGACTCCAGAGGCATGGCAGCGGAATACTCCAAATCTTAGTGGGCTGGTTTAAGGCAATCTACCAAAATATGTTCAGGTTTACCCCTCTTATCTATGATAAAAATCTTTTCTCCCCATTCCAAAATGCCACAATAAGGGGGCTGAAGGGAATGTTGGTGTGTATCATGGCAGATGAACAAACAAATGAGGTGAAGTGCAGGTCAACAGGAACCCAACAGTGCTCTACACCATGATGGGAGGTAGGACAGGTGAAAAAGGAACTGAATTTACTGAGGACTGTGGAATGCTGTTGAGAAGCTAACCAGGTGGTCATGGCATCTGGAATTAAATCTCCTGGCACCCTTAGTAGCTGCTCATATACCAACTCAGCCACAGACGACTGCAGGTCCTCTTTTGGGGCTGTTCTGAGCCCCAGCAGGACCCACGGGAGATTAGCCAACACTCATCAGTCAAGGAAACCCTCAGAGCAGACTTTAATGAGCAGTGAAACCGCCCACATAGGTCATTGGGCTGTGAGTGGTACGCCATGGTGTAAAGTAGCTGATGCTGAGGTTCTGGATCATTGCAGCCCAGAGGTCTGAAATGATTTGGGAACTGTGGTCAAAGAGAGAATCAAATGGGGTGGCAAGCCAAGCAGCCCAGCTGCAGATGCACCCCTGAGCCATGTCTGCGGCCATCGTCAATACCAGAGGGCCGACCTCTGGACACATGGTGGTATGGACCAATGTGGTAAGGTGTGTGAAACGGCGGGAGGGAGAAAGTTCCACAATGACATGGTCAAACTGTCACTCAGGAACCTCAAAAGGTACCAATGGTACCAGAACATGATGGATAATTTTTCCCTGCTAGCAATCCACACAAGCTGCAATCCAATCACACATGTTCTTTCTGAGGCCATGCCACAGAAGCTTCAGTGCAACCAGTTTCTGTGAGGCCCTATGGTCTGGATGTGAGAGGTCACATATGGAGTCAAAAACAGTCCCTCTCCAGATTGTGGGGATGATGGTAAGAGCACAACTGGTTGAGATTTCACACAGGACAGAAAATTCAGCTACGCTGAAATTCATGTCAGCCAACCACAGGCCCAAGACTGCTTTTCGGTAACCTTGGCTTCTAGGTCAGTAACTTAGTTGGCCGTCATGCTGGCCCCTATGTGTATGGGCTCAACAGCTGGCTATGAGAGGCAATCAGCTACAGCATTAATTTTTCCCTTGATCAGTTGTGATCTCTGATATGGGCCATATGGCATTCCTGCCGTGCAGACCAAGGGTCTGATATTTTGGCCATCGTGTGCATGAGGGGTTTGTGTTCAGCGAACACTGTGAAATGCCATCCCTCTAGAAGAAAACACAAATGGTGAACAGCTAGATAAAAACCAAGAAGCTCATGGTCCAACATGCTGTACTTTCTTCAGGGGGAATGGAGGTCTGGTTGAAGAAGGCCAGTAATTGTTATAGGCCTCCGACCAACCCACAGCCCCCACAGCATAGTCTGAGGCATCAGTAGTAATGGCTATGGGTGTATAGGGTGCGGGTGCGCCAGTAGGGTCACACTAGAAAGAGCTCACTTGATATCATCAAATACCCTGATCATGTTCGCTGAGCAGTCAAGCCCTTGATTCGGGGTTTTGTCTTTAAGCACACAATACAGGGGGAGCATAAGCTCAGCAGCTCGCGAAATGAAGCAGTGAAATTCACCAGGTCTAAAAACTCCTCTAGACTTTCAGTAGTGCAAGGCAGTGGGAAATCCATAATAGCTGCTACCTTTGATGGGAGGGTTTCACATCTTCTGCAGAGATGAGATGGCTAAGAAATCAATGACTGACAAACAAAAGGGCATTTAGTAAGGTTAATAATCAACCCAAGTTTGCTTAAGCACTCGAAAAGTGTCTGGAGGTGAGATACGTGTTCAGATCTGGATGCATTGGCGACAGGTATGTCATACAGGAAAACAGAAAGAAAATACATTGGCCGTTGGAAGTCTGTGCTGCGTTTTTCAATCCAAATGGCATAAGCAGAAACTCAAGGAGGCCAAATAGGGTTACCACAGCTGTTTTGGGAATGTCCTCCAAGCACAAAGATAGCTCCTAACTGGATCTACTTCGGAAATCGACTTTTGATCCCATTAGGCAGCACGTCACGGCAGCAGCGGCCTTTCAGACCTGGTGTTACTTTAATTTAATTGTCTAATTTAAGTTTGATACACAATTTTCGATTAGGGCACATGGATAATAGAGCAACTATCTACATTCGCCAGATACTACTACAATACAGAGATCGCCCAAAAACAAACCTTCACAGAGATCTGCTGGCTGAATTACATGACCTTGGCTTGCTGAGGGGAACGGGCCTACATTCCTCGGACTCACCTGATGCTGGTAGCCGGAGGTGGAGACGTCGAAAGCGATGTGCGAGGAAGCAGAAACGAGGCAAGTGGGCAGGGGTCCATGCCAGGCTAAAAGCAAACCCTAGCCAGCTGGCTCTCCCATCCATTCTGCTCTGTAATGTCCACTCCCTGGACAATAAAATGGACTACATCCAACTCCAATGAAATACAGTGGGAGTACAGAGTTTGCTCTGCATATGTCTTCACAGAGACATGGCTCACTGATGGGATTTCAGCTGGATGGGCTCGCCTTGTTTCGAACGGACAGGAATGCAGCTCTTTCCAGTAAGACTCACGGTGGTGGCTTGTGTGTCTACATCAACACGGAATGGTGAAGAACTCTGTGCTGGTTTCCAGACACTGCTTATCGCTCGTGGAGTTTGTGGCTGTTCGATGCAGACCATTTCATTTACCACGGGACTTCACCACTGTCCTCATATTCGGTATCTACATTCCCCCCAGCGCTAATGCTAAGTTGGTACTCTGTGAATTGTATGGGGCTATTAGCGAACTGCAGAACGCACACTCTGATGGACTGTTTATTGTCGATGGAGATTTTAACCACGCGAACCTCAAGTCAGTGCTCCCCAAATTCCATCAGTATGTGGACTTAGCAATGAGGGGGGGAACATGTTGGACCTGGTTTACACAAACATCCCTGACTCGTACCAGGCAAAGCCCCCGCCCCAACCTCAGTTACTCAGACCACAGCTCTGTTATGCTAATCCCAGCATACAGACCGCTCGTCAGGCGCTCCAGACCAGTTCAGAAGCAGGTGAAAACCTGGCCAGCAGGAGCAATCTCTGCTCTTCAAGACTGCTTTGAGCACACTGACTGGCATATGTTCAGGGAGGCTGCAACCGATGGCGACTCTACCAACTTAGAGGAGTACATGGCATCAGTGACCAGCTACATCAGCAAGTGCATCGACGACGTCACTATGTCCAAGACCATCACTATACGCACTAACCAGAAGCCATGGATGACCACGGAGGTGCGCGCACTGCTGAGGACCCGTGACTCCGCCTTCAGAGCAGGCGACAAGGCAGCTCTAACAACAGCAAGGGCCAAACTGTCCTGAGCCATCAGAAGGGCAAAGCGTGCACACGCCCAACGAATCCACAGCCACTTCCAGGACAGTGGCAACATGTGGCGCATGTGGAAGGGCATCCAGGACATCACCAACTACAGGACAACATCACTGACTGTGCAGGCGATGCCTCCCTCCCAGATGTGCTGAATAACTTCTACGCCCGGTTTGAGGCAGCAAATGAGGTGGCGGTGAGGAAGTCCACCCCTCCTACAAATGACCAGGTGCTGTGTCTCACCGTGGCCGACGTGAGAAGAACCTTGTGCAGAGTCAACCCACGGAAGGCTGCTGGACCAGACAACATCCCCGGTAGAGTGCTCAGAGGATGTGCAGACCAGCTAGCAGATGTTCTCTCTGACATCTTCAACATCTCCCTGAGCAGCACTACTGTTCCAGCGTGCTTCAAGGCCGCCACCATCGTCCTCAGAAACTGATTGGAAAGCTGAGCCTACTGGGCCTGAACACCTCCCTCTGCAACTGGATCCTAGACTTCCTGACCAGGGGACCTCAGTCAGTCCGGATCGGGAGCAGCATCTCCAACACCATCACACTGACCACGGGGGCCCCCCAGGGCTGTGTGCTCAGTCCACTGCTGTTCACTCTGCTGACCCACGACTGTCCTGCAACACACAGCTCAAACCACATCATCAAGTTCGCCAATGACACGACTGTGGTGGGTCTCATCAGCAAGAATGATGAGTCAGCTTACAGAGAGGAGATGCAGCAGCTAACGGACTGGTGCAGAGCCAACAACCTGTCTCTTAACGTGAACAAAACAAAAGAGATGGTTGTTGACTTCAGGAGGGCACGGAGCAACCACTTTCCAGTGAACATCGACAGCTCCTTAGTAGAGATCGTAAAGAGCACCAAATTCCTTGGTGTTCACCTGGCAGAGAATCTCACCTGGTCCCTCAACACCAGCTCCATAGCAAAGAAAGCCCAGCAGCGTCTCTACTTTCTGCAAAGGCTGAGGAAAGTCCATCTCCCACCCCACATCCTCATCACATTCTACAGGGGTTGTACTGAGAGCATCCTGAGCAGCTGCATCACTGCCTGGTTCAGAAATTGCACCGTCTCAGATCGCAAGACCCTGCAGCGGATAGTGAGGTCAGCTGAGAAGATCATCGGGGACTCTCTTCCCGCCATCACGGACATTTACACTACACGCTGCATCCACAAAGGAAACAGCATTATGAAGGACCCCATGCACCCCTCATACAATCTCTTCTCCCTCCTGCCGTCTGGGAAAAGGCACCGAAGCATTTGGACTCTCACGACCAGACTATGTAACAGTTTCTTCCCCCAAGCTATCAGACTCCTCAATACCCGAAGCCTGGACTGACACCTTGCCCTATTGTCCTGTTTATTATTTATTGTAATGCCTGCACTGTTTTGTGCACTTTACGCAGTCCTGTGTAGGTCTGTAGTCTAGTGTAGCTTTCTCTGTGTTTTTTTTATTACGTAGTTCAGTCTAGTTTTTTGTACTGTGTCATGTAACATCATGGTCCTGAAAAACGTTGTCTCATTTTTACTATGTACTGTACCAGCAGTTATGGTCGAAATGACAATAAAAGTGACTTGACTTGACTTGAAAAAATTAACTTTCCAGCTAAACAAGCCGAAAAATCTTGGATGTGAGGGACCCAGGTAATGATTTGGGGGGGGGGGGGGTGGTTAGTGGCCTTATTAAAGCATCAGCATTCACCATGTAGGCAGCAATCAGCATCGGACTTAGGGACCACTTGAAGGGGTGAAGCCCAGAGGCTATTCAACTGGTGTGCAATACCAAATCTTTCCATTTTGGCAAACTCAGCCCTAGCGGTTGCCAGCTCACTGGGGATGCAGGGCAATGGTCCAAAGCCCTTGACATCCACAAGCTAACAGTTCTTAAGACTGACCAACAGTGTTTGAATACACAGGATATCTGCACTGAGCAGACGTCTAGCCTCTTTCTCCAGGACGAAGTTCCATGTGTACTGAAGGAGACTGTGTCCCATGTCTGGGTCCTGCTGCCATTGCTGGCCTCCAACAAACTTTTATCATTCTTTTCCTTCTCATCAATAAACGATGCTGGCAGTACACTCACTTGAGCACCCATGTCACATAAGAAGCAGCATCCTGAAAGGGTGTCCATAATGTGCAGTAGATGACCCCAGTAACTGGAACCCACAGTGTTCACAGACCTCTGCTGTCCTGTGAACTGACAATCTCAAAGCTGCCAGGTGGTTGGCACTTCCTTGAGTTCCTACCAAAGTGAGCATGGTAAAAACACAGGCCAGGCCTGGTCTGTTTCACAGCTGCGGACATCCTTCTGTTGAGGGCCTTGCTGACTGGGCTTATTGAGATGGAGAAAGGAGGAGGAATGATGCATTGCCTCCTGGCTGAATGTAGATTATCAGCCATTTTAGCAAACTCCCTAGAGTCATTCATAGGTGTATTAGCAAGGGCTATGCGAGCTTCATCAGGCAGTTGCTGCATGAAGAGTTCTTTAAAAATAAAACAAGGATGGAAGTTTCCCAGGAGAGACAGAGTGTGGTCCATGATGCACCATCAATAACCCTCGGAGATGGGAGGCGAACGATAGGCTTTTATTAGCAACAAAAGTGACCACAACATCTTGGAGACTGAGGGAGGAGCAGTGCCTCCAATCACCTTTATACAGGGGTCTGTGGGAGGAGCCACAGGAGCAGTCAGCAGAGGGGCGTCCAGACAGGTAAACATTCACCCCCCCCCCCCCCCCGTTTTAAAAGAGAGTCCCCACGGGACGAAGTTTCTTACAAGTATATTTACAGGTTAAGTCTACCAGGTGGTTGAGTCCGTCACTGCAATCTGCATAGCACCGGTGGTGATTGCACCAGTGACAGTGGCTGTGCTGGCTCCGGCCTGACTTGAGGTGCCAGCCCGTTAGGCATCAGTAATCCCTCGTGTCAGTGAGAGGCGCCTGGTATGGGAGTGTTGTGAGGAGACTGCATAGGGCTTGGTGTGCGCGGTGTCTCATGGGTATATACATCGGTGGGTACAGGGTTCATAGTCACCGTGGAGTGTTTGGGGAAGGGGTCTGGTGCTCCTGCGGGCGCCAGGTCGCGGACGGAGACCGTGTCCTCCCACCCATCAGGTAAGACCATGTAGGCATACTGGGGGTTCGCATGAAGTAGGTGAACCCTCTCAACCATCGGGGAGTATTTATTGCTCCCCGCATGTTTCCGGAGCAGCACTGGCCCTGGGGACGTCAGCCAAGCCGGTAGGGTGGTCCCAGTGGCAGACTTCCTGGCAAAAGAAAAGAGTCACTCATGAGGGGTGGCATTGGTGGACATGCATAACGGAGCGGATGGAGTGGAGCGCCTCGGGGAGGACCTCCTGCCAGCGAGAGACCAGTAATCCCTTTGACCTAAGGGCTAAGAGTGTGGCCTTCCACACAGTGGCATTCTCCCTCTCCACCTGTCCATTCCCCCGAGGATTATAGCTCGTGGTCCTACTAGTAGCAATGCCCCTAGTCAGCAGGTACTGGCGCAGCTTGTCACTCATAAACGAGGACCCTCTGTCACTGTGGATATAGCAGGGATATCCAAACAGAGTGAAGAGCTGGCACAGGGCTCTTATGATGGACGTGGCAGTGGTATCGGGGCAGGGGATGGCAAAGGGGAACCGTGAGTACTCGTTGATTATGTTGAGAAAGTAGACATTGCGGTCGGTGGAGGGAAGGGGGCCCTTAAAGTCAACACTCAGTCGCTCAAAGGGGCGGGTGGCCTTGATAAGTTGTGCATGTTCAGGACAGTAGAAGTGTGGTTTGCACTCAGCACAGACTTGGCAGTCCCTGGTCATCGTCCGGATTTCTTCAAGGGAGTAAGGTAGGTTTCGGGCTTTCACGAAATGATAAGGTCGGGTGACCCCCGGGTGGCAAAGATCTGCATGGAGGGCGTATAGCCGGTCGAGCTGCACACTGGCACACGCTCCCCGGGATAGGGCATCAGGGGGCTCATTGAGCCTTCCAGGCCGGTACAGGATGTCATAGTTGTAGGTGGAGAGTTCGATTCTCCACCGCAAAATTTTATCATTTTTGATTTTGCCCCACTGTTGGTTGCTGAACATGAACACAACTAAGCGCTGGTCGGTCAGCAAGGTGAACCTTTTGCTGGTGAGATAGTGCCTCCAGTGCCTAATAGCTTCAACTATGGCCTGGGCTACTTTCTCCATCACGGAGTGCCGAATTTCAGGGCTCTGAAGGGTACAAGAGAAGAATGCTACTGACCTTTCTGCCTGATTGAGGGTAGCAGCCAGCGCGAAGTCGGAGGCGTCACTCTCTACTTGGAAGGGAATGGTCTCATCCACTGCATGCATCGTAGCTTTGGCAATGTCCCCTTTAATGCGGCTGAAGGCCGCGCAGGCCTCGGCAGAGAGGGGAAATGCAGTGGACTTGACCAGGGGGCGAGCCTTGTCTGCATAGTGAGGGACCCATTGGGCGTAATAGGAGAAGAAGCCCAGGCACCTTTTGAGGGCTCTGAGGATAGGGGGAGGAGGGAGTTCCAACAGGGGGTGCATACGGTCAGGGTCAGGGCCAATGACCCCGTTCCCCATGACATACCCAAGGATAGCGGTCGGGTGGTTCCAAACACACACTTGTCCCTGTTATAGGTAAGGGTAAGAGCTTTGGCCGCTTGGAAAAATCGTTGGAGGTTGGTGTTGTAATCCTGCTAGTCGTGACCGCAGATGGTTGGCACTGGTCCACCACCTGGTCCATTTCCCTCTGGAAGACAGATACACCATTCGTGACACCAAAGGGGACGCACAGGAAGTGATAAAGCCTGCCGTCCGCCTCGAAGGCTGTGTAAGGGTGGTCCTCCAGGCGGATGGGGAGCTGATGGTAAGCGGATCTCAGGTCTATGGTCGAGTACACCTTGTACTGAGCTATCTGGTTGACCATATCTGCGATGCGGGGTAGGGGGTACGTGTCAAGCTGCGTGAACCTATTGATGGTCTGGCTATAGTCCACGACCATCCTATTTTTCTGCCCGGTCAGAACAACAACCACCTGGGCCCTCCAAGGACTTGTGCTTGGCTCAATGATCCCCTCCCTGAGCAGCCGCTACACCTCCGACTGAATGAAGGCCCTGACCCCGCGCTGTACCTCCTGCTCTTAGTTGCCACAGGTTTACAGTCGGGGGTCAAGTTGGTGAACAGCGGTGGGGGAGGGATCTTGAGGGTGGAGAGGCTGCAAGTGGTGTCAGTAGCGCAGCCGTTGGCAAGGTGTTGGGTGGGATGTGCGGGTTGGTGGGTGTGTGTGGTCAGTAGCGGGGTATATGACGAAACCCCACAAAACTGAGGATTTCTGACAGTGATTGGTGGGAGGGGCCCATCATACTCCATTGTCACACTTTTCAGGTGGCTCTGGAAGTCGAGCCCCAATAGCACAGGGGCACACAGTTGGGACATGACCAGTAATGTAAAGTCTCGATATTCTGTGCCCTGTACCACCAATGTCACTACACAACCCCCCCGGATGTCTGTGGAATGCAATCCAGAAGCCATGGTGACCCTCTGGCTTACCGGCCGTGTCACGAGTCCGCAGCTTTGCACCGTGTCCGGGTGAATAAAACTCTCAGTGCTGCCCGTGTCAAACAGGCAGCTAGTCCTGTGCCCCTCCACCAGGATGTCCAACATTGACCTTGCAAGCTGGTGTGGGGCGCTTTGGTCGAGGGTCACAGAGGCCAGAGTTGAATCGCCATCTTGGGTCCGGTAAGCACCCGTGGGTCGGGGGCAGGGCGAGGTGGCGCCGACAAAGTTGGCCACCCACCCCCATGCCTCGCTCGCGGCGCTGCTCAACCCCACTTGTGGTTTGGACTTACTGGCCTTGGTGAAGTGGCCCTTCTTGCCGCGGCTGGAGCAGGTAGCTTCTCAGGCCAGGCAGCGTTTTCGGGGGTGCTTTTCGAATCCGCAGAAGTAACACTGCACGGACTTGCGACTGGCAGCAGCCGAGGTCAATTCGCCTGCGGGTTGCGGGGACTGCAGCGTCCACGGGGCCGGCGGGAGATCACGCGCCTGGAGAGCGTCAGCATCGTGCAGAGCAGCCTCCAACGTGTCAGCCAGCTCGATCACCGAATGTAAGGTAAGATCGGCATTTTCCAGCAGCCGCTGGCGCACGTACACTGACCTGATCCCCATAATGAAGGTGTCTCGTACCAGGAGCTCCACATGCTGCTCCGCCGTCAGTCCCCTGCAGTCACAGGCCCGCACGAGTGTCTGTAGGGCCCGGACAAACTCAGCGCTCGACTCTCCAGCCCGCTGCCGCCGTGTTGCTAAGCAATGTCTTGCGTAGACGGTGTTCACCGGCCGCAGGTACTGTCTTTTGAGGGCATCCAGTGCCCCTTGGTAGGTCGGCAGGTCCCTGATCAGGGAGTAGACCTGTGGACTGACCCTGGAAAGGAGAACTCTTTGCATTGTTGCTGGCTTGGTCACACGAATCTCTTCCAGGTACGAATGGAAGCATGCAAGCCAGAGTTCGAAAGCAATGCTGGCTTCCAGGGATTGAGGGTCAATATCAAATCTGTCGGGTCATAAAATGCTCTCCATGTTTTAAAATTGTTGCTAATAAAATTAATGCACCATCAATAACTCTCAGAGACGGGAGGCGAACGATAGGCTTTTATTACCAACAAAAGTGACCACAACATCCTGGAGACTGAGGGAGGAGCAGTGCCTCCAATCGCCTTTATACAGGGGTCTGTGGGAGGAGCCACAGGAGCAGTCAGCAGAGGTGTGCGTCCAGACAGGTATACACATAGTTTACCACAGTCCATTAGCTCTGAAGGGTTACCATCATATAGACCAGGTAAGGAGAACAATTGTTTGGCATGCTCAGTCTCTTATAGTCTGTAAAAGCTAAGCTTTCAGCATTTGGTATTTACGGTGTTCAGGCTCACCACTCTCACCCACCATAGAATTGCTGAGCAATGCTACCATGTAGTACAATTTGATGCTGTTGGCAGTGATTTCTCACACAGTGAACTGGGCCTCAGCTTGTACAAACCAAGTGACGGCACTTTGTCCCCAAAACTTTGGCAGTGTCAAAGTGGCTGAGTTGGCTGACGTAGTCATTAACTTTGGAATGGTCCTAGATCATCAGGGTCACCAAGGTGGGTTTTTGCAAATAAAATGAAGTGAGACCTTTTATGTTTAATGAAACCCATGTCACATTTTATTCAACTCCAAAACCTAAACACAAAACGTGCTAAAACTCCTTACGTAACAACTTCATCACGTCAGACCAGCCTCTTAAAGTGTAACTCTAACTCAATATCAATGGCTATGAACTACGTACATTTCTCCCAATTTCATTACCCTACACACCCGCATTATCTACAAGTTGCCAAGTTGTTGATTGATGTGAATTTGGTGTTAGGGTGAGTCTATTGTAAAATGCAGGTGGGTTGGAGGGTATATAGATGGACCAAGGGGGATGGGTAATCACATGACAGATACAATGCATGGGGACACATGTGACACAGACACACCAAGTATGATCAAC
Source organism: Hypanus sabinus (assembly GCF_030144855.1). Classification (NCBI taxonomy): domain Eukaryota; kingdom Metazoa; phylum Chordata; class Chondrichthyes; order Myliobatiformes; family Dasyatidae; genus Hypanus; species Hypanus sabinus. The sequence goes on from NC_082722.1 coordinate 815,507, forward strand.
ACAGGCTGAAGGATATTGCTGGCCAGGAGGACCAGTTGTCTTTGTACACAAATCAAGACAAGTTAACACGCTGGGCCAATTAATAACTGGATGGCAAAAGAAACATCAGTCTTTACTGCCAGAATAAAGAGATCTCATACAGTTCTAGACTGGGGAAAGTACACCTGGAATACTACAGCCAGCTCTGCTCTCCCCACCAAAGGAAGGATGTTCCTCTGACAGGTGTGTAAATAAGGATCACCAAATGTATTCAAAGATTAAAAGCACATTTATTATCAAAGAATGTATAAATTATACACCTTAAAATGTGTTTGCTTACTGGCAGCAACAAAGCAAGAAACCTGAATAACCCAAGGGAAAAAAAAGCCAAAAACAACTGTGCGGAGAAAGTGAGAGGGAAAAAAAGCACACATCATGCAAACAATAGAAGCAGGCCAACTGCATCCTGAACTAGATTGAGTCCTAGATCCACTCCTGAAGCAGCTGGAGTGGGCCCAAACTCAAGCCTCAATCCCCAGTTCATCACACCAGCGAGGCAAAAATGCACAGCAGCCAAATCTGTTTACGGCAAAATCGACCTGCCCCTTGCCTTTGTACCCAACCATCAGGCTTCCAGTCTATCTCAGCTGACGTTTAAATTGTCTGAGCACTGAGTTTTGCTGCGCTCCAGGACCCAAATCCAGACATGGCAACACACCCTGACCAGAGCCATCAAATTGGCTCAGTGCTTGAATCTATCCAACCTCTCACTGGGTTAGATGAACGGACATCGAAACTCTTCTGCGGCAACTCCCCTCCAAATCGCTCACCCCAACTCCGTCTGAAATCTTGGGTCAAACACCATGCACAACACATTGTCACAGCACCACTTATTCCCAAACCAGTCTCTCATCTGCCTGCCTCCTCACTGTCACCACAATTTGCTTCAGAAAAGCCGTTATCAGTAATGGTTTTAGTCAAATCTCTTGGCTTATGATTTATCAGCACACCTTTGGTAGCAGCATCCCAAATTGCAAAGATTAGACATGCTAGGAATTTAGTTTCTCCGGGGAAGAAGAATGACGGCTGAAACATTAAAAAAAGGAGGATGAGAGGTGACTTGATAGAGGTGTACAAGAGGATAAGAGGCATAGGTTGCATGGACAGCTGGAGACTTTCTTTCCCGAGACTGTAATGGCTAACTTTAAGGTGATTGAAGGAAAGTGTAGACAAGATGTTTTACACTGAGAGTGGAAAAGCCTGAAGTATGTTGCAATCTCCTGTGCTCTATGTTCTATGTAACAACTTTCTCTTCCTCTTGGAGGCGGATGTTGTGGGTTTGCCTGAAGAAAGTCAGTGGTCGGAGTACTGAGAAAGTCAGACCCAAGTCTTTACAGTTTGTTCTTTGCAGTTTGTCCAGAATGGCCATTCGCAGAATCATATATTCTAACCATTTCAGAGAACCTCAGAATAGTGGGAGTTTTCCAAGGGATCAGGATTGGTGTTTGTATCTGATGGACTTTCCTGAATTGCTGAGTGCCCATGCTCCCACTCTTTTGTTACTTATTCAGGCAACAATAAGTATATGGGTTTTTTATAACAAACAACACGTTTATTAAACACAGAAAACAAACCCCCCCAAAGGTAAACAAACACTAACATAACCAGAAATCAACTGCAGTGCGGCAGCTCAAACAGTTCTTAAAGCGATATTGCAAAAACAGTTCTTTAAAGTGGTATTGCCAAAAGTTCGATATGCTCACAGTCCATTTAAAAGGAGAGACTTTATAAGACGATTTAAATTCTCTTTCACGTTGCTTGGCTTCAATCCCCCGGCGTCGAACTTCCCACGAAGAATTTACAAAATGAAACAGCTTAAAGGCACTGACCTTTCCTTCCCTACTATCCTCAATCCTTTCTGGTAATCCCCGGGATTAACACGAGAACAGTCAACAAAATCCTTCCAAATAAGGATCAAAAAAAGGTCGAACCTGTTTCACCATAGAAAGCGATTCTCCTCGATCTTTAACTCCCGAACTTTGATCTTCACTCTCCACTAATTCTCAAACTAGCAGAATCGTAAAGAACCTGCTGGCAATGACCTTTTAAACTTTAGGCATTAGATAAAAACTTCATCCTTCAACTAAACTGCGTCATCACATTAAATCACGCAGTGGCATGAAGTCAACTTGGCAAATCCAGCCACGAACTGCCCCTCCTCACAGGGTGGGGTCTTCCTTTTATAACCTGTAAAAAAAAACCCGTCACATGATCTCTACTGGCGGGAAAATGACATCACTCCATCATCACAAGACCATCACCTCAAGTCCAGTACAGCTTCAACCCCAGTCACGTAACAAGGGCTCCACTGTCATGTGTCATGAGTACATAACACTTTATAAAGCAGAGTGAGTAAGAGGTACTCACGCACTTGGATAGCATCATCAATTCCACCCTTGGGCAGGACAAGATGAAGGCAGTTTTCCACATTGTCATTCTCCTTACTGTTTCCAGCGTGTGGCAGCTGTCCCACGTAAGAGCATCTTTATTTTCAATATTCTGGGGCAACCTTATAATGTACCATGAGCAGCAGGGTGGGGCAGCTCACCTCACTTGCAGCCTGACTGACGGTGTCATTGAACAGTAGCTGAATGATTCCATTAACTACTCGGACAGACAAGAATGAACAAACTGTACCTTAGGGAGTGTAAGGTTAGTAGAAGAGCAAGAGGGTGTCTTGAGGTTAGCTGAGGAGGGGAAAGGAAGGATGAATGGAGCCTGGAAACCAGCATAGAGCCATGGATGACACCTCAGCCTGGTATTGTGACTGTTCACCTCTGCATTTACAAAACCTGCAGAGAGCTGTAAACACCGACCAATCCGTCATGGGCTCCTCACTTCGTCCTACTGTGTTGCCTCAGGAAGGATCCCTAGCCATTTGCTATTCTTACTCCTGCATTCTGGGAGAAGGTACAGAATTTTAACAGCCCAAATGACCAGACAAGCACAGCTTCTCCACACTGCAGCCAGCCTCCTGATCCACCTCTTTCCCACCCCCTTCTTGATGTTGCTGCCACGTAATAGGACTCATCCAGTTAATTAATTATCGTTAATTTTGCATTTCTTTTTGGACTGCTTCAGTTTGCATTAGAATATTTGCACCATGCTGCTGTTTCTCACTTTTATTTGTGCTCATTGTTTTGTCTACTACCACCATGTCTGCTATTTACCCCATGAGCTTCACACCAGGAAGCTATTTCTTTTCACCATGATGTACAGACATGGCATAAAGCTAATCTGAATTTAAATCAGTAAGGGTGAGGTACTGTGTTCCCATGGACTGGTGAGGGCTGTGGTATCTATTAGTGTGTAACTCTGTTTCTTCCTCTCCTACAGAGGGATCCATAGTACTGAAATGCTGCGAGAATTTTAAGACCACTATTATTCCTCGAGGAAGACTTAAAAGCTATGTGAAGGCTCCCTGGTGCTCAACTCCTGCTGTCATGTAAGTGTTTCAATACATTGTTTGCAAGTGTGTTTGAACAAATGATTTTTGACTATCCAGTAATCACTCCTGTTTGTTCTACTTCAGATTTACCGACAAGCAGAATATGAAGATTTGCACTAAAGCTAGTGAGGAATGGGTTAAAAAGGCAGTGAAGTACCTGGACAGGAAACAGAAAGGAGGCAGCAACTGAGAGAAACTCAACACTTCTACAGCTTCTCTACAGCCCAAGTAGGTCCCATTCCTCCCAGCTCCTGAGTGGACATGTAACATTGGCATTGACTCCACAGCCTGACTGGTGCCCTAAAACTTCCAGCTAATAGAAAAATTAATCCCAACTGTTCTCAATGGATTCAGAAAAAGAAAATCTGAGACAGGAACAGGAGGTCTGGGAATACGCAGTAGGTGATCAGAACTGGGGAAAGATGCAGCAGAGGGATATGTATGGGGAGCAAAAGAAAAGATCTGTGATGGAGACCTTCCCTTCTTTACAATTCCCTCTTCTGCCCGTGCTGCATTCCTCACTTCCTCGGCTCCACTCAAAGGTTCTTGACCTGATTCGGTGACTTTCCCCCACAGATGTTTGTCGACCTGCCCTGTATTCCCAGATCTTGATTCCAGGTTGTTGATAATAACTAACTTTCCCATGTAATGTGTAAACAGCAAAACAGGCTGTGCATCTGTAGAGTAGGAGGAAGCTAGTGAAAAGGGACAAAGCAGCTCAAGCAAATTGTCCTGTCTGTGACCTCTGTAATGTTTAAAGGGAAGTGAGCGTGCTTTTGGGGAGTTCACCTGTACCGATGGGGACAGACTGCTCCAGGTAATCACTGGGATGAGCTGTGTTCACAGGCCCAGCTTAGAAGGAGGAGATTTGAGTGGAAATGACTGTCATACTTCAGATTTTCAGCTAATCCAGAATGTTTAGTACAGAGGTCAGACTAGTGCAGTGTATTGCAGTACAAAGTTCACTGGTTCCCTGCAATATCTTTTAATGTTTGTAGTTCTAGTCATCTTCCCTCTATTATGTGGAATTGCTGAGTATTAATAAAGAGTGGAAGTGCTTGGACTGTGTTATGTGTGTTTTGGTCATTGTCACTCTGTCCCCAACCCCTGGATGGGCAATTCAGGCTGAGCTCAGAGAATCAGTGGGAGGGATAACTACTTGCTGACAGGGGAGGGCATGCTGTGGCCATTGGAAGAGGGAGGTTCCATGTTATTCCTTTTACTGGTGATTGCGGAATGAGATGAAATGCCTCCGGCTGAGAAATATGAGATTGTCAATTCTAAATGGAAACAATCAGATCCAAATGGTACACTGTTCATGTTCATTCCTGCTTCCCTCTCAATGCCACAGCCTTTGCCCTCTAAATGCAAACTAGTGTTCACTGACAGGGTTCAATACAACAACCACAGTCTATTACACAGGTAGTGATTTGCCCAATGAGACCACGTTAAGGGTGATTGGGATCTCTTCTTATTACCATACCTCAAAACCCATATCCCCCAGTCAGAGAGGAAATTATCATAACTGTACTACCTGGAACACGTTTAATACATCCTGAGGCTTCAATACCTCTTTTCCAATGGCAACAGTGAGAGGAGAGCATGGTTTGGATGGTGGGGGTCTTTGATGATAGGAAAGACCCTATACTACTTTCCTGCGACAGCACCCCATGTAGTGTTTTACCTGTGATGGACTGGGCTGTATCCACTACCTTTTGTTGGATTTTCTATTCAAGAGGATTGGTGTTTCCATGCAAGCTGTGGCACATCCAATTACATTATATTTAAACATTATAGACCACTCATCTACAGCAGTTTGTTTAAGTTTTAGATGACATTCTAAACCTTTGCTTCATAATGGCACTTACATGCTAGAGCCAGGACAGACCCTCTGAAATGATAATACCAAGGAATTTAACGCTGCTTACCCTCTCTACCTCTGATCTCCAATAAAGTCTGGCAAATGGACCTGCGGTTTCCTCCCCCTGTTATCAATAATCTGTTCTTTGGCTTTGCTGACATTGAATGAGAGGTTGTTGTTGTGGCACCACTCAACCAGATTTTCAGCTTCTATATGCTGATTTATGACCAAATTTGATCTGGCTTACAACAGCGATATCATCAGCAAACTTAAATATGGCATTAGAACTGTGTGTAGCCTCACAGTTGTAAGGATAAAATGAGTAGAGCGGGGGCAAAACACACAGCCTTTTAATACACCTGTGCTGATGGAGATTGTAGAGGACATGTTGTTGCCAATCTGGACTGAACAGGGTCTGTAATTAACATTACAAAGAAGCCATTACATTAACCTTAGCAGTGAAACATTACAAAGAAGCCATTACATTAGCAGTGAATCCTTACAGCGCGTTATCAAGGATCCAGTTGCAAATGGAGGTAATACTCTATATGTTGATAAACAGATAGAACTGGGGAAACAAGTCAATAGGTGGCAGTGGAGGGTAGACAGTGTAGTGAAGAACTGATAAGGGATGACATCTTTCTTTAGTTGAGTGTATTCCAAATGTCTATAATATTGATTAGGGCCACCTGGAATACAGCATTGTGGTCTGTTTGACACATACTGGAAGAAGGTCATTGTGTTGGACAGAGTGCACAGGAGATTCACTAGGACGTTACCTGAATTGGAAGAGTTTTGATAAGAGTAGTGATTGGAGGTGAAAGAGGGGTAACTGAATAGTAATGTATAAAACCATCAGGGGGATAAATAAGGTAGATGGTAAAAAGTTTTTGCCTAGCCAAGGTGTCTCAGACAAGAGGGCACTACTAGATGGAAGGAAGTTTAAAAAGAAGGTGAAGTAGAATGTTTTCAGCAGAGGGTCGTCAGAATCTGAACCACACTGCCTGAGAGAGTGGAAGAGACTCTCACAACAAGTAAAAGGACAAGCTCTTGGTTTGCCAGGGTAAGGAAGGCGGCTGGTAAGTAGTTCCAGTGTAGGTGGATAGTTCATGGCAGCATAGAGATGACTGAGTGAAAGGCCTGGGTCTGTGCTGGGGACCTACCACAGATAATGGACAACCAGGGTAGTAAATGGGGTGTAATAGATAGGCTCTACTGAGTTTAAAGCTGGCAACAGGTAATGTGCCACGTGGTTGGTAGGTAAACTGTCTGTTGTCAATGAGCCTTGGTTTAGTTAGGTGACAGAAAATGTGGAGGGATGGGGTGTTGACTCCATCTGAAAGAGAGGAGGTTTCAGTGAATAAGGGGCAATGGGACTGATAGAAACTGAGAAACTACACACTGGCTGGGGCAAATGTTGGGAAACAGGATTAAATATGTGATCTTGGGGACTTGTATCTTTACAAGAGGCTATGGATTGGGACAGAGAATGAGTGCTGAGGAAGGAACAAAAAAAGAACAGAAAGCTTGGACATTGTGATTCATAATCAGTAAAAAGAAAGGGAGCCCCAGTGATCAATAATGGGGCCTCAATCAATGACCGTGGTGGAGGGTCTCAGTGCGCTGTGACTAAGGGAAAGAGGGCATGAAAACTGCCAAACAGGTTTCATCCATTCCTGATATTCCTTTCATCGGTGGAGATTCCTCTTGTCAATGCAAATACTGTAGTTGTCCCACCCCCTCCTCCCACCAATTCTCTGAGCTCAGCCTGTACTCACTTATGTGGGTTGACACTGATCAAAGGTCAAATATAACACAGCCCACAACATTTTCAAACTTCAACTCCCAGAAAATCTACAAATAAAATTGGATCAGTACAAGATCTGCAAACAATGGGATATTCCAGGGAACCAGTGAACATTGTGTGATGCTCAACACTCCGCACAAATCTGACCTCTTGTACTAACTATCCTGGCACAGCTTTAACTCTGAACATCATCACGTCCCCTCAAGTCTCCTTCTCTTGAACTCGGTCTGTGAACACAGCTCACCCCAGTGCTCAGCTGTAGAGATTTTTCCCGGTCTGAACAGGTGAACTTCTTAGTTCAACAGTGAATCAATATGATTGCTAGCAAGTGAAAATCTTCTTTCTCAATCTCTTTGTCTGTATTTCTGGAGACAGCTGATAGCTTTTATAAACCCACTGATTCTCACAGCTAACTAGACTCTACCTCTTCCCACTCTGTTTCTTGCAAAAGCTGCCATCCCTTTCTCTCAGTTCCTCCTTCCCGGGCTCCTCTGTTCAACCTTTCTGTTGAAAGGTTCCTGGGATGTCCGGACTGTCTTACGCTGAGAGGTTAGAGAGACTGGGCTTGTACACGCTGGAATTAAGGAGATTGAGAGAGGATCTGATTGAAACATATAAGATTATTAAGGAATTAGACAAGATAGAGGCAGGAAATATGTTCCAGATGCTGGGAGAGTCCAGTACTAGAGGGCGTGGTTTGAGAATAAGGGGTAGGTCATTTAGGACAGAGTTAAGGAAAAACTTCTTCTCCCAGAGAGTTGTGGGGGTCTGGAATGCACTGCCTCGGAAGGTAGAGGAGGCCAATTCTCTGGATGCTTTCAAGAAGGAGCTAGATAGGTATCTTATGGATAGGGGAATCAAGGGATATGGGGACAAGGCAGGAACAAGGTATTGATAGTAGATGATCAGCCATGATTGAAGGGCCGAATGGTCTACTTCTGCACCTATTGTCTATTGTCTAATTGGATTAGGCTGTGGTGGGGAGGAGTTAAGTCTTATGTGTAATTTGATCCTGACTGATTTATTATCCCTCTCAAACTCATCTTCCCTGTAACCTTTGACATCCTTACTAACAAAGGATCTATCAACCTCTTTTTTTAATACACCAATGACTTGGCTTCCACAGTCTTCTATGGCAATGAATTTGACAGATTCACCACATTCTGGCTAAATAACTTCCTGTTCATTTGTTGTCTAAAGTGATGCCCTTCATTTTTGAAGTTATGCTCTCTCTTCCTAGACTCCTCCAGTATAAGATTTCAAAGGTTTCAAAGGTACAAACAATGTCATAGAAATGTATACAATATATATCCTGAAATTCTTTTTCTTCACAACCATCCACGAAAAGAGGAGGGCCCCAAAGAATGAGTGACAGTTAAATGTTAGAACCCCAAAGCCCCCCAGCTCCTCTCCCTTGCATAAACAGCAGCAAATCAATGACCCCCTCCCCCACCAGCAAGCACTCACGTGTTCAGCAAAGCATCAATAAAGGCCCAGAGTTGCAGTACCCAAAGACTCGTTCACCAGTAATTCGACATAGCAGAGGCTCTCTCTCTCTCTCCCTCTAATAAGGGACAAGGAGGTGCCCTTGTTTCACTGCAAGAGGGGAGATGTAACCAACAATTTGCTGATTTATGACGTTAGAAGTCTTGTGAACTCTGTGCCCAAAGAACTCAGCTGTCTTGGCACACAGCCAGCAGCCAGCTCATTGCTTTCGATCTTCCATCTCCCACAACGGCAGCACCGATCTCGAGTCTGCCCACCTTCAGAGCCACGAAATCCCAGAACCCCACGTTGAATATTGGCCAGTCGTGAGATTCCAAGAACGGGTCCCATTCCCGCAAAGAACCAAGGTCAGTGTGTGGTCAGGGTCTTCAAAGGAACCCTGAAAGGGAAAAATAGAGATATTAAAGATGGAAATAGAGCTGTTTCTGAAGATGCAAGCAAAGGAGTCATTGTTAAGCACCATCCTCTCCAGGACCAGTCTATCTAGATTTTCAATATTCAATACAGTTCATTCTTCTAAACTCCAGCAAGTGCAGACCCAGAGTCATCAAATGCCCCCCCATTAACCCTTTCATTCCAGGAATAATTTTTGTGAACCTCCTCTGGACCCTTTCCAATGCCAGCACATACTTCATAGATAAGGGGCACAAAACTAGCTCACTAGTTAATGGGATTTATAATCAGTTTGCTGGTCCAAATCACATGGTGATCACAGAAGTTTGTGTCTTGGATTGAAATTATCTGTGAATAGCTATTTGCAGCAATGATTCTAGGAGCTTTAAACTGCTTGTTATTTATATAAAAGATCTGGATGAGGAGGTGTAAGGCATTGTTAGTAAGTTTGTGCAGATACTAAAATAAGTGGCATCATCGAGAGTGAAAATGACTGAAATTACAGGGAGACTTTGAACAGCTAGTTGGGCTGAGGAATGGCAAACATTGCTCAATACAGATTTAAGGGTGAAACTTGTAACGAGTATGTTGAGCAGACAGAAATAAATGGACTGCACAAGGAAGAGAGAAAGATAAAAATTCAAGTTCCAGTATCAGAAACAGCAGTAATCTGCATGCTGTTGATGAAAACTCTGATACTGATTATAGTGACACAGAACTCGTAGCCTTGAGATTTATAATTTGAAAACTAACTGGAGACAAGCAACTTGGCTTATACAAGAAGTGAAGAGCAACTTCATTAAAATGGGATTGGACACTGGCTCAGCTGTTTCAGTCATTCCACAAAATGAGTTTGAATAGCTTTTTAAATATACTAAACCCAATGCTGCCCATGTCTAAGAAGTTACACTGGAGAAAAGATAACTTTTGTGGGGATGACATTTGTAACAGTGAAATACCCTATCTCTTGAAATGACATGCTTTTCATTATCTTGGTCCATGGGAAAGCATTAGTCAGGTCTCAACAATGGCTGAGTAACCTGGGTCAGGGTTTCTATTGCTCAAAGACCTGAAACACTCGAAGACAACATCATTCCTGATTATGTGTCCTAGTGCACACCTGGTTAATTAAGCCAAAGTAGTGTTGGACCAGGTTAATGAAAGGGCCAGATCAAAGTAGCAGGGTTAAGTGACACAGAATCTTCTGTAACAAGATCAAGGAGCACTTTTTTGTGTGTGCCATACTCTGCCAGAGCCTTGGCAACCACTTTTTCAAAGTGGTTGTCTTGGAGGAAAGATTCTGTGAGTGGTTCCCCACGTCCTTCTCACAGCGCAGCTGTTTTTTATGAGGCCAAGTTACGAGCTCGACACTCAACCCGGCACAGATGGAAAGTGTGCCCAGGAGCAGCCCGACTGGATTTGAACTCGGGAACCTTCACTCCAGAGTCTGGAGCTGATGTCACCGTGGAAATGCTAAAGGGATAATTTTCCAACTGCCCACATAATTACACCCTAACCCTACCCCTAATAATCTGAATTTGTGAAATGAGGCAGAGCAGTTGCATGGACTGCAGAAGGATAAGATGTTTAGCAATGTTTAACAGTGTTCTTCCTTCTCCTTTAACCACAATCACAATACTAGAATACTGCGTGATGTTTAAAGACCACTTCTGTTCCCCACAGCAGGCTTAAGATCTACAAGGAAGCTCCCTGATGCGCAATTCCTACCATAATACAAGTCTTTCAAGGTGTTGCTCCCAACTGTGTTTTAGTGAATGGTTGGTAACTACAGTAATCACACATGGTTATTCTGTTTCAAATTCACCAACAAGATGAATGGGAGATTTTCACCAAAGCCAGTGAGGAATGGGTTAAAGCTGCAGTGAAATATCTGGACAGGAAACATTAGGGTAGCAGAGACCAATAGAAATTCAATACTTCAAGTCTTTCAACAGCCCAGTATGGAAGTGAGATCCATTCAGCCAGATTCCTAGGTAAATGTGAAATGTCAGCATGGACACCGCAATCTGTCTCTGGTGTCCTGAAATTTTCCGGTTAATGGAAGAATTAATCCCAGCCAGTTTCAATGGGATTAGAAAGCAAAAATCAAAAATTCTGCAGATGATTGAAAATGGGAAGGTTTCTGAATACTCAGTGGCTGATCAGAAACAGGAGATGTTGAAGACAGAATGTACAGGGACCAGGAAGGTCTGTGATGGAGACCTTCCTTTCTTCACACCTCATTGATCTCTGCAGCTTGAAACCTCCCGGGCTCCTCTGTTCAACCTTTCTGCTGAAAGGTTCCTGGGATGTCCGGACTGTCTTACGCTGAGAGGTTAGAGAGACTGGGCTTGTACACGCTGGAATTAAGGAGATTGAGAGGGGATCTGATTGCAACATATAAGATTTTAAAGGGATTGGACAAGATAGAGGCAGGAAATATGTTCCAGTTGCTGGGAGAGTCCAGTACTAGAGGACATGGTTTGAGAATAAGGGGTAGGTCATTTAGAACAGAGTTAAGGAAAAACTTCTTCTCCCAGAGAGTTGTGGGGGGTCTGGAATGCACTGCCTCGGAAGGTAGTGGAGGCCAATTCTCTGGATGCTTTCAAGAAGGAGCTAGAGAGGTATCTTATGGATAGGGGAATCAAGGGATATGGGGACAAGGCAGGAACCGGGTATTGATAGTAGATGATCAGCCATGATTGAAGGGCTGAATGGTCTACTTCTGCACCTATTGCCTATTGTCTATTGTCTATAAGATTATCGATCTGAATTAGAATTCTGGCTCTGCCGCCGCAGATTCTACTGGACCCCTGATTTCTCCCAGTGTTCTGGGTTTTGATTTTCAGTTCCCAATAATAATAGATTTTTCACGTGTAATGTGCTGGCCAAAGGTGTCTCTGCAACAATCAGTGCCAGAAGTTGCTGATCAAATGGGTGCAGCAGTGGCAATCAAATTATCTGGGCAGTTCCCTGTGTAATGTTTAAGGTTTAAAGTTAACAATGCCAATGACCTGGAGTTTAGTAGTACAGTCAGCTGTATAGAAACATGGAATGTAGGAGTGGAGAGAGCCACTCAGCCCATCCATTCCTGCTTTGTCGTAGTGTGATCACAGCTCATCATCCGAGTACCCTCTTCCGCTTCCTTCACGGTCCTCCATTACTCTCACAAGATAAACATGTAAGATCCAATTGCTTTCTGTGGCAAATACCAAGGTATCTACATTTGGTAAGACAAAATATTTCCTCACTTCAGACTGAAGTGGCTGAGCCCATATCTTCAAACTGTGACCCAGGTCCTCAAAATTCTGATGTCTCTGACCTGTAGAAGGACAGAAACTCCTCACATACAGACTGTGCTCATTAACCTCAGTCACCAGGCACTGCAGGGAGGAAAGGGAACACTTTCATAATGTTTTTATGTTCCTTAGCACGTCCCAAAGGCAGTACAGATCACTCTGACCCAGAGGGGTGCCACACTGGGAACTGTCTCACTAGCAATTGTTGCTGTCAAGCCTAGTGACAGGTTTGCTAACTAACACTAGTCCGTCTCCACAGCAACACCAAGCATGTGGGAAGCCTCCTGAATTCAAAGTAACAGCACATTCCATCCTGGATCCCTGGGATGCTGACAGAACCAACAATGGGAATCCAATAATTCAGCTGAGTGGGTCTTGAAGAGGAATGCAGTAATTCCATTATATCTAGGACTGCAAGTTTCCAAGTTAATTACACAGCATGATCACACTCAAATTCCAGGTAGAAAGGAAATGCCATGTCAGCCTTCTGTTTGCCAAACCTCTCACCACATGGTATAAATACTGGGATGTTGCCACATCTCTGCCGACTTTGTGCTTCCCTCCCGAGTGCGAGTCAGAGCAGCTACGATGCGTCACCTTGCTCTTGGACTTCTGCTCTTGCAACTGGCCAAACACTGGCCTACTGATGCTGCAGGTAAGGTCAGCCTTATCGACCGTTCCAACAGTTCATCCCTAATTTCAAAACCACATCTGAAATCATATTGGTGACTACCAATCACACAGTGGCAGACTGTGGCTCTCAGCATTGGAGCAATATGAGAAAGAGAGAAGAGAGAGGGAGAGGGGAGAAAGGGGGAGAGAGTGGAAAAGAGAGAGAGATGCCGGGAGAGGATAAAAGGCAGGGAAAGAGAGAGGGGGCAGAGGGAGAGGGACAGAAAGGAAGGGAGGGGGTGGAGAGAGAGGGGGAAAGTGTTGAGAATCTGAGGGGCAGAAAGTGATGCAATGAGAAAGAGATACAGCATAAGAGAAAGAGGCAGAGGCAGACAGGCAGGCAGTGAGTGAGACTGAGGCACAGACTGGCAGGAAGAGAGAGAAGCAGTGAGACGGAGTGAGTGAGATAGAGAGAGATGCAGGCAGAGAGAGTTAGAGTCTGAGAGAAGCAGAAAACGATGCAATGAGAGTGGCAGAGTGAGAGTGAAAGAGAGAAAGTGAAAGACAGAGGGAGTGACAGGGAATGAGAAACTGAGAGAAAGTTTTAGATAGTCTGAGAAAGACAGTAAGTGCTGAAGAGAGAAAGACAGAGGGAGCATTCTGACAGGCTGCATCACTGTCTGGTATAGAGGGGCTACTGCACAGGACCGAGAGAAGCTGCAGGAGGCCATCTAGTCAGCTAGATCTTGGGCACTAGCCTACAAAGTACCCAGGACATCTTCAGGGAGCGGTGTCTCAGAAAGGCAGCATCCATTATTAAGGACCCCTAGCACCAGGGCAGACCCTTTTCTCACTGTTACCATCAGGTAGGAGGTACAGAAGCCTGAAGGCACCCACTCAGCGATTCAGGAACAGCTTCTTCCCCTCTGCCATCCAATTCCTGACTGGACTTTGAAGCTTTAGACACGACCTCACTTTTCTAATATACAGTATTTATGGTTTTGTACATTTTTTAATAATCTATTCAATATACTTAATTGATTTACTTATTTATTTATTAATATGTTTTATTTTATTTATTATTTCTCTCTCTCTCTCTCTCTCTCTCTCTCTCTCTCTCTCTCTCTCTCTCCTCTCTCTCTCTCTCTCTCTCTCTCAGATTATGTATTGCATTGAACTGCTGCTGCTAAGTTAACAAATTTCACATCACATGCCGGTGATAATAAACCTGATTCTGATTCTTATTCTGAGAAAGGGGAAGAAAGAGAGAGGCACAGCAAGGGAGAAACGGGCAGAGAAAGATAGAAGAGGCAAGTGGAAGAGATAAAATGGCAGAGAGGCAGATGATGAGAGGTAGAGAAAGAGATGTAGAAGGAGAGGTATAAAAAGTTGCAGAGAGAATCAGGGGAGAGACAGAGACAGAGAAAGGAAGAAAGGGACAGAGAAAGGCCAAGAAGCATAGAAAGAGGGGCAGTAAAAGAGGCAGATAGAGAGGCAGTGAGAAAGAGACAGAGAGAGTGATAGGGAAGCAGGGAGTGACAGAGAGCAGAGAGAAACAGAAAGGAGACAGTCTGAGGGAGGCTGAAAGAGATGCAAAGAGAGAGAGAGGCAGAGAGACAGAGAGGGGGAGAGTATGAGAAAGAACGAGAGAGAAAGAGCAGCAGAGAGATGCAGACAGAGGTATAGAGGGCATTAGAGAGACAGGCACAAGAGAGTGAAAGAGACAGAGAAAGAGAGGGTGAGAGAGGCTGAAAGAGAAATTGGGAGTTAGAGGCAAATAAAAAATGAAAGAAAATGAAAAGAAAGAGATGTAGTGAGACAGAAGTTAATGAAAGGGAAAGAACAGCTCATAGAGAGAGGCGCTGAGAAAGGCAGTGAAATAGATGCAGAGAAAGAGGCAGAAATGGATAGAAAGGGGGTAGATAGAGAGAGGTAAAATAGAGGGGCAAGGAAGAAGACACGGAGAGAAAGGGACAGAGGGAAAGTGTTGGAGAGGGTCTGAGAGAGAAAGAAAGTGAGCAAGTGAGAGAGAGAATGAGACAGGCAGAAAGACAGAGGCAGGGTTAGAAATGGGCAGAAATAAACGGGCAGCAGAGAGATACAAAGAACAGGTGATAGAGAGGAAGATATAGATTGAGGGTGACACAGAGACAGTGGCAGAGAGAGGGGGGGCATCAGAAGGAGACTGTGAGATTGAGGCAGAGACTGATAGAAAGAAATAGAAAGAGGCAGGTATAGAGGGAGAAAGAAGGGCAGTACAAATGGAAAGCCAGGCAGAAAGAAGCAGAGTGATAGGGAGGGAGAGGGAAAGAGAGAGAGAGAGAGGGAAGGGAGAGGGGAGGGGATTAGAGGGGAGGAGGAGAGCAGAGGAGAGAAAGATGTCAGAGAGGGGGAGAAAGTGTGTGAAAGGAAGAGAGAGAAAGACAGAGAAATGCAGACAAAGGGGTATAGAGAGAGGCAGAGAAAGAGACAAGTTCCAGAGAGGGAGGCAGAGAGAGCGAGAAAGCCAGGAGAAGGGCAGAAAGAGAGAATGTGAGTAGAGAGGTTGACAAGAGATATAAAGAGGCAGATAGAGAGGGAAAGAGAGTGGAGTGGAAGGAGAAAGAGGTAGAGTGTGAGATGCACTGATACAGGACAGTGAGAGAGAGTGAAGTAGTGAGACAGAACAGAGAGAGGCAGAGAGAGAGAGAAGGGGCAGAGTGGCTGAGAGAGCAAGGAAGGGAGAGAGGGGTAGAGGGGAAGTGTCAGAGGAGTTCTGAGAGAGTCAGAAAGTGATGCTGGAGAGGGAGACAATGAGAGAGGCAGAGAGAAACAGAGAGAGTGAGAGAGAAGCAGAAAAGAGAGGCAGAAAGAGGGTGGAAGATTGAGGGGGAGATAGAGAATGAAAGACAGAGAGAGACAGCCAGTAAGCTTGAGGGAGACTTTGACAGGAAGGGCCAGATAGAGTAGGAGAAAAGATGAGATGGAAGGATAAGGATGCAGAGAGAGAGAGTAGCAGTGAGATGGGGAAGGAGTGTGAGAGAGAAAAAAAGAGATAGGCAGAGAGAGAGACAGAGAAAGAGAGGCAGTGAGAGTCAGAGAGACTCTGAGAGAGATGCAGTGAGTGGCAGTGTTAAAGAGAGGCAGATAAGTGGATAGAGAGAGAAAGAGTGAAAGGCGCAGAGAGTGTGGCAGGGAGAGATAAACAGAGAGAGTTTTAGATGGAGAGAGACTGAGAAAGAGAAAGTGCTGGAGGGATAGACAGAATAAGGGAAATAAAGAAGGAGAGGCAAGGTGTGAGAGTGAGGTAGAGAAAGAGGCAGAGTGATGAGGAAAGTAATGCAGTGAGAGAGAGAGAGGGTGGGAGATAAAAAGGGAGATAGAAAATGTGAGTGAGGCATAGAGACAGAAGCAGAGAGAAACAGGGAGAGAGATAATGAGAGCAAGCAGAGAGAGAGAAATAGAGAGGTGCACAGGGAGTTACAGAGAATCTGAGAGAGGCAGAAAGCAGTGCAGTGAGAGAGAGAGAGAGAGAGAGAGAGAGACGGTGTGAGAGGGAGGTGTGGTAACTTCTACTTTACAAAAAGAGCATCTTTATCTGGGATGGCAAATGATATTTACCCCGGATCCCGCTTCTTGCTACCAACAGCTCACCGATTAGTATTAACTTACTTTTAATAATACTCACATTACAACAAGCAGCATAAAGGAAGAGGCAGAGACAGATGCAGAGAGAGAAGCCTAGAGCGAAGCAAAGAGAGTGCAAAGCAGGCAGAGAGAGAGGCAGAAAGGGAAGCTAGGAGATAGAGGAGCAACTTGAAAACATAGAGCAGAATCAGAGAGAGAGAGATAGAGGGAGACAGATAGGCAGAGAGTGTAATTGAGGTAGAAATTAACGGGGAAGAGCAAAAACGCAGTGAGACGGGGGAGTGTGAGAGATGGCAATGAGAGAGGCAGAGACAGAGTAAGGGGGCAAAGAATGACAGGGACAGATGCAGAGAGAGAGAGAGAGGTTGACAGAGAAGGCAGAAAGCCAAAAGGAGGAAGTGAGAGGTAGAGAAAGGAGAGTAACAGAGAGTATAGTTGGGGAGAGGAGAAACAGAGAGGGGGCAGAGAGAAAGACGGAGAGAGACAAGCTGAGAGAAAGTGAGAGAGAGAGATGAAAACAGAGTGAAGAAGAACCAGAGAGTGTGAGAAGCAGAGAGTGAAACAGGACGGGACAGAGAGAGAGAGGCAGTTAGAGATAACAGTGAACAGAGAGTGAGGCAGGACGGAACAGAGAGAGAGAGGCAGTTAGAGATAACAGTGAACAGAGAGCGAAACAGGACGGGACAGAGAGAGAGAGGCAGTTAGAGATAACAGCGAACAGAGAGTGAAACAGGACGGGACAGAGAGAGAGAGGCAGTTAGAGATAACAGCGAACAGGGAGTGAAACAGGACGGGACAGAGAGAGAGAGGCAGTTAGAGATAACAGTGAACAGAGAGTGAAACAGGACGGGACAGAGAGAGAGAGGCAGTTAGAGATAACAGTGAACAGAGAGTGAAACAGGACGGGACAGAGAGAGAGAGGCAGTTAGAGATAACAGTGAACAGGGAGTGAAACAGGACGGGACAGAGAGAGAGAGGCAGTTAGAGATAACAGCGAACAGAGAGTGAAACAGGACGGGACAGAGAGAGAGAGGCAGTTAGAGATAACAGTGAACAGAGAGTGAAACAGGACGGGACAGAGAGAGAGAGGCAGTTAGAGATAACAGTGAACAGAGAGGGAAACAGGACGGGACAGAGAGAGAGAGGCAGTTAGAGATAACAGTGAACAGAGAGTGAAACAGGACGGGACAGAGAGAGAGAGGCAGTTAGAGATAACAGTGAACAGAGAGTGAAACAGGACGGGACAGAGAGAGAGAGGCAGTTAGAGATAACAGTGAACAGAGAGTGAAACAGGACGGGACAGAGAGAGAGAGGCAGTTAGAGATAACAGTGAACAGAGAGTGAAACAGGACGGGACAGAGAGAGAGAGGCAGTTAGAGATAACAGTGAACAGGGAGAGAAACAGGACGGGACAGAGAGAGAGAGGCAGTTAGAGATAACAGGGAACAGAGAGTGAAACAGGACGGGACAGAGAGAGAGAGGCAGTTAGAGATAACAGTGAACAGAGAGTGAAACAGGACGGGACAGAGAGAGAGAGGCAGTTAGAGATAATAGTGAACACAGAGTGAAACAGGACGGGACAGAGAGAGAGAGGCAGTTAGAGATAACAGGGAACAGAGAGTGAAACAGGACGGGACAGAGAGAGAGAGGCAGTTAGAGATAACAGCGAACAGAGAGTGAAACAGGACGGGACAGAGAGAGAGAGGCAGTTAGAGATAACAGTGAACAGAGAGTGAAACAGGACGGGACAGAGAGAGAGAGGCAGTTAGAGATAACAGTGAACAGGGAGTGAAACAGGACGGGACAGAGAGAGAGAGGCAGTTAGAGATAACAGTGAACAGAGAGTGAAACAGGACGGGACAGAGAGAGAGAGGCAGTTAGAGATAACAGTGAACAGAGAGTGAAACAGGACGGGACAGAGAGAGAGAGGCAGTTAGAGATAACAGGGAACAGGGAGTGAAACAGGACGGGACAGAGAGAGAGAGGCAGTTAGAGATAACAGGGAACAGAGAGTGAAACAGGACGGGACAGAGAGAGAGAGGCAGTTAGAGATAACAGTGAACAGAGAGTGAAACAGGACGGGACAGAGAGAGAGAGGCAGTTAGAGATAACAGCGAACAGAGAGTGAAACAGGACGGGACAGAGAGAGAGAGGCAGTTAGAGATAACAGTGAACAGAGAGTGAAACAGGACGGGACAGAGAGAGAGAGGCAGTTAGAGATAACAGTGAACAGAGAGTGAAACAGGACGGGACAGAGAGAGAGAGGCAGTTAGAGATAACAGTGAACAGAGAGGGAAACAGGACGGGACAGAGAGAGAGAGGCTGTTAGAGGTAACAGTGAACAGAGAGTGAAACAGGACGGGACAGAGAGAGAGAGGCAGTTAGAGATAACAGTGAACAGAGAGTGAAACAGGACGGGACAGAGAGAGAGAGGCAGTTAGAGATAACAGTGAACAGAGAGTGAAACAGGACGGGACAGAGAGAGAGAGGCAGTTAGAGATAACAGTGAACAGAGTGAAACAGGACAGGACAGAGAGAGAGAGGCAGTTAGAGATAACAGCGAACACAGAGTGAAACAGGACGGGACAGAGAGAGAGAGGCAGTTAGAGATAATAGCGAACACAGAGTGAAACAGGACGGGACAGAGAGAGAGAGGCAGTTAGAGATAACAGCGAACAGAGAGTGAAACAGGACGGGACAGAGAGAGAGAGGCAGTTAGAGATAACAGCGAACAGAGACTGAAACAGGACGGGACAGAGAGAGAGAGGCAGTTAGAGATAACAGTGAACAGAGAGTGAAACAGGACGGGACAGAGAGAGAGAGGCAGTTAGAGATAACAGTGAACAGAGAGTGAAACAGGACGGGACAGAGAGAGAGAGGCAGTTAGAGATAACAGCGAACAGAGAGTGAGGCAGAGATAGAGGGGGAAACAGAGGAAGAGAGAGGCAGGCAGAACGTTGCAGAGGAAAAGAAGCAAAGAGAGAGATGCAGAGGTAGATAGAGTTAGAGAGAGAGTGGGAAATAGAGGTAGAGTGAGAGGGCAGAGGGAGGGGTGAGAGATAGAGGCAGATAGAGAATGAAACAGAGAGAAGGGCTGAGTGAGATAGAGAGGGGGAAGAAAGACAAAGACAAGAGCATCAGAGTGAAGCAGAAAGAGAGGCAAAGAGGTGGGCAGCGAAACAGAGAGAGAGATACAGAGGCAGAGATAGAGGCGACCAGGGATTGACACAGACACAGAGGGAGACAGAGAGGCAGATATACTGAAGAGAGTGGGTGCAGTGAGAAAGAGAGTGGCAGACAGAGAGAGAGAGAAAGAGAGAGGGGTCAGGGATAGGGAGGTCAAGATTCAGAGAAAGAGGCAAGGAGAGAGCAGGATGGAAAGAGAGGCAGAAAGAAGAGGTCAAGAGTGTGAGGAAGAGACAGGGGCACACAGAGAGACAGAGAGCAAGAGAGAGTCAGAGAGAGAGTGGCAGAGAGATTCAGTGAGAGAGGCAGAGAGAGACATGCAGGAGAGTGCGACACAGATAGAGACAGCGAGAGAGGCAGGAAGAGATGGTGGGCAATAGACAGGCAGATAGAAAATGTGAGAAGAGGAGGGAGAGAGGGAAGGAGGGTGGAAGAGAGGGAAAGGAATGATGAAGAGGAGGGGAAGAGGAGAGGAAGAGGAGGGGGAGGGAAGGGGGAAAGAGAAGGAGAGAAAGGCAAAGGGTGAGTGTGATGCACTATCAATAACTCTCAGACACGGGAGGCGTACGATAGGCTTTTATTAGCTGAAGAAACCACCACACAACATCTTGGAGACTGAGGGAGGAGCAGTGCCTCCAATCGCCTTTATACAGGGGTCTGTGGGAGGAGCCACAGGAGCAGTCAGCAGAGGGGTGTGTCCAGACCTCTGTAGTTCACCACATTCACCCCCCTTTGTTTTAAAAGAGAGTCCCCATGGGGCGAGGTTTCTTACAAGTATATTTACAGGTTAAGTCCATCAGGCGGTCGAATCTGTCGCTGCGATCTACGTAGCACCGGCTGTGATTGCACCAGTGCCGGTGGTGATTGCATTAGGCGTCAGTAATCCCTCATGCGTGTGCGAGGTTCCTGGTATGGGAGTGTCGTGAGGAGTCTGTGTAGGGCTTGGTGTGTGCAGTGTCAGGTGGGTATACACCTCGGTGAGTATGGGGTTCATAGTTACCGTGGAGCATTTGGGGTAGGGGTCTGGTGCTCCTGTGGGCGCCAGGTCGTGAACAGAGACCGTGTCCTCCTGCCCATCAGGTAAGACCACGTAGGCATACTGGGGATTCGCATGAAGGAGGTGAACCCTCTCGACCATCAGGGAGTATTTATTGCTCCCCGCATGTTTCCGGAGCAGCACTGGCCCTGGGGACGTCAGCCAAGCCGGTAGGGTGGTCCCAGTGGCAGACTTCCTGGCAAAAGAAAAGAGTCGCTCATGAGGGGTGGCATTGGTGGACGTGCATAACGGAGCGGATGGAGTGGAGCACCTCGGGGAGGACCTCCTGCCAGTGAGAGACCGGTAATCCCTTTGACCTAAGGGCTAAGAGTGTGGCCTTCCACACAGTGGCATTCTCCCTCTCCACCTGTCCATTCCCCCAGGGATTATAGCTCGTGGTCCTACTAGTAACAATACCCCTAGTCAGCAGGTACTGGCGCAGCTCGTCACTCATAAACGAGGACCCTCTATCACTGTGGATATAGCAGGGATATCCGAACAGAATGAAGAGCTGGCGCAGGGCTTTTATGACGGACATGGCAGTGGTATCGGGGCAGGGGATGGCAAAGGGGAACCGCGAGTACTCGTCGATTATGTTGAGAAAGTAGACATTGCCGTCGGTGGAGGGAAGGGGGCCCTTAAAGTCGATACTCAGTCGCTCGAAGGGGCGGGTGGCCTTGATAAATTGTGCCTGTTCAGGACGGTAGAAGTGTGGTTTGCACTCAGCGCAGACTTAACAGTCCCTGGTTGTCGTCCTAATTTCCTCAAGGGAGTAAGGCAGGTTTCAGGCTTTCACGAAATGGTAAAATTGGGTGACCCCCGGGTGGCAAAGATCTGCATGGAGGGCGTATAGCCGGTCGAGCTGCGCACTGGCACATGTTCCCCAGGATAGGGCATCGGGGCTCATTGAGCCTTCCAGGCCGGTACAGGATATCATAGTTGTAGGTGGAGAGTTCTATTCTCCACCGCAAAATTTTATCATTTTTGATTTTGTCCCGCTGTTGGTTGCTAAACATGAACACAACTGAGTGCTGGCCGGTCAGTAAAGTGAACCTCTTGCCTCCAGTGCCTAATAGCTTCCACTATGGCCTGGGCTTCTTTCTCCACCACAGTGCTGAATTTCAGGGCTCTGAAGGGGACGAGAGAAGAATGCTACCGGCCGTCCTGCCTGATTGAGGGTAGCAGCCAGCGCGAAGTCGGAGGCATCACTCTCTACTTAGAAGGGAATGGTCTCGTCCACCGCATGCATTGCTGCTTTGGCAATGTCCCCTTTAATGTGGCTGAAGGCCGCGCAGGCCTCGGCAGAGAGGGGAAATGCGGTGGACTTGACCAGGGGGCGGGCCTTGTCTGCATAGTGAGGGACCCATTGGGCATAATAGGAGAAGAAGCCCAGGCACCATTTGAGAGCTCTGAGAGTGGTGGGAAGAGGGAGTTCCAACAGGGGGCGCATACGGTCGGGATCAGGGCCAATGACCCCGTTCTCTACGACATACCCAAGGATAGCAAGTCAGGTGGTTCCGAACACACACTTGTCCCTGTTATAGGTAAGGGTAAGAGCTTTGGCTGCTTGGAAAAATCGTTGGAGGTTAGTGTCATGATCCTGCCAGTCGTGACCGCAGATGGTGATGTTATCCAGATATGGGAATGTGGCTTTCAGTTGGCACTGGTCCACCATCCGGTCCATTTCCCTCTGGAAGACAGATACACCATTCGTGACACCGAAGGGGATGCGCAGGAAGTGATAGAGCCTGCCGCCCGCCTCGAAGGCGGTGTAGGGGTGGTCCTCTGGGTGGATGGGGAGCTGATGGTAAGCGGATTTCAGGTCTATGGTCGAGTACACCTTGTACTGAGCTATCTGGTTGACCATATCCGCGATGCGGGTTAGGGGGTACGCATCAAGCTGCGTGAACCTATTGATGGTCTGGCTATAGTCCACGACCATCCTATTTTTCTGCCCGGTCCGAACAACAACCACCTGGGCCCTCCGAGGACTTGTGCTTGGCTCAATGATCCCCTCCCTGAGCAGCCGCTACACCTCCGACTGAATGAAGGCCCTGTCCCCCGCGCTGTACCTCCTGCTCTTAGTTGCCACAGGTTTACAGTCGGGGGTCAAGTTGGTGAACAGCGGTGGGGGAGGGATCTTGAGGGTGTAGAGGCTGCAAGTGGTGTCAGTAGCGCGGTCGTTGGCAAGGTGTTGGGTGGGATGTGCGGGTTGGTGGGTGTGTGTGGTCAGTAGCGGGGTATATGACGAAACCCCACAAAACTGAGGATTTCTGACAGTGATTGGTGGGAGGGGCCCATCATACTCCATTGTCACACTTTTCAGGTGGGTCTGGAAGTCGAGCCCCAATAGCACAGGGGCACACAGTTGGGACATGACCAGTAATGTAAAGTCCCGATATTCTGTGCCCTGTACCACCAATGTCACTACACAACCCCCCCCCGGATGTCTGTGGAATGCGATCCAGAAGCCATGGTGACCCTCTGGCTTACCGGCCGTGTCACGAGTCCGCAGCGTTGCACCGTGTCTGGGTGAATAAAACTCTCAGTGCTGCCCGTGTCAAACAGGCAGCTAGTCCTGTGCCCCTCCACCAGAATGTCCATCATTGACCTTGCAAGCTGGTGTGGGGCACTTTGGTTGAGGGTTACGGAGGCCAGAGTTGAACTGCCGTCTTGGGTCCGGTAAGCACCCATGGGTCGGAGGCGGGGCAAGGTGGCGCCGATAAAGTTGGCCACCCACCCCCATGCCTCGCACGTGGCGCTGCTCAACCCCACTTGTGGTTTGAACTTACAGGCCTTGGCAAAGTGGCCCTTCTTGCCGCAGCTGGAGCAGGTAGCTTCTCGGGCTGGGCAGTGTTTTTGGGGGTGCTTTTGGGGGTGTACTCGAGAAGTAACACTGCGCGGACTTGCAACTGGCAGCAGCCGTGGTCGATTCGCCGGAGGGTTGCGGGGTCTGCAGTGTACATGGGACCGGCGGGAGATCACGCAGCTGGACAGCGTCAACCAGCTCGATCGCCGACTGTAAGGTAAGATCAGCGTTTTGCAGCAGGCGCTGGCGCACGTACGCTGACCTGATCCCTGCAACGAAGGCATCTCTTACCAGGAGCTCCGCATGCTGTTCCGCCGTCAGTCCCCCGCAGTCGCAGACCCGCACGAGTGTCTGTCGGGCCAGGACAAACTCAGCGGTACTGTCTTTTGAGGGCGTCCAGTGCCCCTTGGTAGGTCGGCAGGCCTCTGATAAGGGAGTAGACCCGCGGACTGACCCTGGAGAGGAGAACTCTGTGCATGATAGCAGGCTCATTCTCCAGGATGTTGTGTGGACGTTTCTTGCAGCTAATAAAATTGATGCACCATCAATGACTCTGGGAGACGGGAGGCAAACGATAGGCTTTTATTAGCTGCAAGAGCCCACCACACAACATCCTGGAGACTGAGGGGGGAGCAGTGCCTCCAACCGCCTTTATACCGGGGTCTGTGGGAGGAGCCACAGGAGCAGTCAGCAGAGGAGTGTGTCCAGACAGGTATATGTAATTCACCACAGAGTGGCAGGAGGAGGGAGGCAGAGAGAGAGGTGGTGGGTCTGAGAGAGGCAGAAAGAGAAACATAAACAACCTACAGCACAACACAAGCCCTTTGGCCCACAAAGTTGTGCAAACATGTCCCTACCTTAGAAATTACTAGGTTTACCCATAGCCCTCTGTTTTTCTAAACACCATGTACCTATCCAGAAGTCTCTTATAAGACCCTATCGTATCCGGCTCCACCACCGTTGTCGGCAGCCCATTCCATGCACTCACCACCTTCTGAGTAACAAACCTACCCCTAACATCTCCTCTGTACCTACTCGCCAGCACCTTAAACCTGTGTCCTCTTGTGACAGCCATTTCAGCCCTGGGAAAATAAGGAGAGAGAGAAGGTCAGAGAAAGAGGCAGAGAGATATTATGTTTTGTAACTTCCAACATTAAAATAGTTCTAAGAAGACACAGGAATGTAGGTCTAACTTCAAGTTTACTTTAAGCAAGGCATGAGGATGGACACCTGGTCAGGTGTCAGATCTTTCAATGGGAGAACATTTTGGAGATAGTGATCATAATTCTTTTGCCCTTACAATAGCATAGGAGAAAGATAGGAACAGACAAGTTAGAAAAACTTTTAATTGGAAAAGGAGAATTATGAGGTTATCAGGCAGGAACTTGGAAGCATAAAATGGGAACAGATGTTCTCAGGGAAAGGTATGGAAGAAATGTGGCAAATGTTCAGGAGATATTTGTGTGGAGTTCTGCACAGGTTCGTTCCAGCAAGACAAGGAAGTTATGGTAGGGTACAGGAACCTTGGTGTACAAAGGCTGTAATAAATCTAGTCAAGAAGAAAAGTTTACAGAAGTTTCAGAGAGCTAGATAATGTCAGAGATCTAAAAGATTATAAGGCTAATAGGAAGGAGCTTAAGAAGGAAATTAGGAGAGCCAGAAGGGGCCACGAGAAGGCCTTGACGGGCAGAATTAAGGAAAACCCCAAGGCATTTACAAGTATGTGAAGAGCAAGAGGATAAGACATGAAAGAATAGGACCTATCAAGTGTGATTGTGGGCAAGTGTGTATGGAACCGAAGGAAATAGCAGAGGTATTTAATGAATACTTTACTTCAGTATTCAGTATGGAAAAGGATCTTGGTGATTGTAGTGCTGACTTGCAGTGGACTGAAAAGCTTGAGCATGTAGATATTAAGAAAGAGGATGTGCTGGAGCCTTTTGGAAAGCATCAAGTTGGTTAAGTCATTGGGACTGGATGAGATTTACCCCAGGCTACTATGGGAGGTGAGGGAGGAGATTGCTGAGCCTCTGGTGATGATTTGTGCATCATCAATGGGGACGGGAGAGGTTCCGGAGGATTGGAGGGTTGCGGATGTTGTTCCTTTATTCAAGAAAGGGAGTATAGATAGCCCAGGAAATTATAGACCAGTGAGTCTGACTTCAATGTTTGGTAAGTTGATGGAGAAGATCCTGAGGGGCAGGATTTATGAACATTTGGAGATGTATAATATGATAAGGAATAGTCAGCATGGCTATTTGTCAAGGGTAGGTTGTGCCTTATGAGCCCAAATGATTTTTTTGAGGATGTGACTAAATACATTGATGAAGGAAGGGCAGTAGATGTAGTGTATATGGATTTCAGCAAGGCATTTGATAAGTTATTCCATGCCAGGCTTATTGAGGAAGTAAGGAAGCATGGTATCCAAGGGGACATTGCTTTGTGGATCCAGAACTGGCTTGCTCACAGAAGGCAAAGAGTGGTTGTAGACGGGTCATATTCTGCATGGAGGTCGGTGACCAATGGACTGCCTCAGGGATCTGTTCTGGGACCCTTTCTCTTCGTGATTTTTATAAATGACTTGGATGAAGAAGTGGAGGGATGGGTTAGTAAATTTGCTGATGATGCAAAGGTTGGGGCTGTTGTGAATAGTGTGGAGGGCTGTCAGAAATTACAACGGGACATTGATAGGGTGCAAAACTGGGCTGATAAGTGGCAGATAAAGTTCAACCCAGATTAGTGTGAAGTAGATCATTTTGGTAGGTCAAATATGATGGCAGAATATAGTATTAATGGTAAGACTCTTGGCAGTGTGGAGGATCAGAGGGATCTTGGGGTCCAAGTCCACAGGACACTCAAAGCAGCTGTGCAGGTTGACTCTGGTTAAGAAGGCATACGGTGTATTGTCATTCATCGATCGTGGAATTAAATTTAGAAGCCGAGAGGTAATGTTGCAGCTGTATATGACTCTGGTCAGACCCCACTTGGAGAACTGTGCTCAGTTCTGGTTGCCTCACTACAGGAAGGAAGTGAAAACTATAGAAAGGGTGCAGAGGAAACTTACAAGGATGTTGCCTGGATTGGGGAGCATGCCGAACAAAAACAGGTTGAGTGAACTCGGCCTTTTCTCCTTCAAGCGATGGAGGATGAGGGGTAATCTGATAGAGGTGCATAAGATGATGAGAGGCATTGATTTTGTGGATAGTCAGAGGCTTTTTTCCAGTGCTGAAATGGCTGCCACAAGAGGGCACAGGTTTAAGGTACTTGAGAATAGGTGCAGAAGAGATGTCAGGGGTAAGTTTTGTATGCAGAGAGTGATGAGTGCGTGGAATGGGCTGCCGGCAACAGTGGTGGAGGCAGGTATGATAGGGTCTTTTAGGAGACTTTTGGATAAGTACATGGACCTTAGAGAAATAGAGGTCTATGGGTAACCCTTGTCATTTCTACGGTAGAGACATGTTCGGCACAACTTAGTGGGCTGAAGGGCCTGTATTGTACTGTAGGTTTTCTATATTTCTATGTTTCTATGCATTTTCAGTATTTATACATATAAACCTTAAATAATTATTTAAACAAATAAGAATAGAAATATAAAAATATAGAAAATAGGTGCAGGAGTAGGCCATTCGGACCTTCAAGCTGCACCACCATTCAGTATGATCATGGCTGATCATCCAACTCAGAACCCTGTACCTGCTTTCTCTCCATACCCCCTGATCCCTTTAGCCACAAGGGCCATATCTAACTTCCTCTTAAATATAGCCAATGAACCGGCCTCAACTGTTTCCTGTGGCAGAGAATTCCACAGATTCACCACTCTCAGTGTGAAGAAGTTTTTCCTCATCTCGGTCCTAAAAGGTTTCCTCTTTATCCTTAAACTGTGACCCCTCATTCTGGACTTCCTCAACATCAGAAACAATCTTCCTGCATCTAGCCTGTCCAATCCCTTTAGAATTTTATATGTTTCAATGTTCCCCCCTCAATCTTCTAAATTCCAGCGAATACAAGCCCAGTCGATCCAGTCTTTCTTCATATGAAAGTCCTGCCATCCCAGGAATCAATCTGGTGAACCTTCTTTGTACTCCCTCTATGGCAAGAATGTCTTTCCTCAGATTAGGGGACCAAAACTGCACACAATACTCCAAGTGTGGTCTCACCGAGGCCTTGTACAACTGCAGTAGAACCTCCCTGCTCCTGTACTCGAATCCTCTTGCTATGAATGCCAACATACCATTCGCCTTTTTCACCGCCTGCTGTACCTGCATACCCACTTTCAATGACTGGTGTACAATGACACTCGGGTCTCGTTGCACCTCCCCTTTTCCTAATCGGCCACCATTCAGATAATAATCTGTTTTCCTGTTCTTGCCACCAAAATGGATAACCTCACATTTATCCACATTAAATTGCATCTACCATGAATTTGCCCACTCACCTAACCTATCCAAGTCACCCTGCATCCTCTTAGCATCCTCCTCACAGTTAACACTGCTGCCCAGCTTCGTGTCATCCACAAATTTGGAGATGCTGCATTTATTTCCCTTGTCTAAATCATTAATATATATTGTAAACAACTGGGGTCCCAGCACTAGCGTTGCAGTACCCCACTAGTCACTGCCTGCCATTCTGAAAAGGTCCCGTTTATTCCCACTCTTTTCTTCCTGTCTGCCAACCATTTCTCTATCCACATCACTACCATATCCCCAATACCATGTGCTTTAAGTTTGCACACCAATCTCCTGTGTGGGAGCTTGTCAAAAGCCTTTTGAAAATCCAAATATACCACAACCACTGGTTCTCACCTATCCACTCTACTAGTTACATCCTCAAAAAATTCTATAAGATTCGTCAGACATGATTTTCCTTTCACAAATCCATGCTGACTTTGTCCAAAGATTTCACTACTTTCCAAATGTACTGTTATCACATCTTTGATAACTGACTAACATTTTCCCCACCACCGATGTCAGGCTAACCGGTCTGTAATTCCCTGGTTTCTCTCCCCCTCCTTTTTTAAAAAGTGGGATTACATTAGCCACCCTCCAATCCTCAGGAACCAAAGAGTTTTGAAAAATTATCACTAATGCATCCACTATTTATTGGGCTACTTTCCTAAGCACCCTGAGATGCAGACCATCTGGCCCTAGGGATTTATCTGCCTTTAATCCCTTCGATTTACTGAACACCACTTCCTTACTAACATGTATTTCCCTCAGTTCCTCCATCTCACTAGACCCTCAGTCCCCTACTATTTCCGGAAGATTATTTATGTCCTCCTTTCTGAAGACAGAACCAAAGTAGTTATTCAATTGGTCTGCCATATCCTTGTTCCCCATGATCAATTCACCTGTTTCTGACTGTAAGGGACCTACATTTGTCTTAACCAATCTTTTTCTTTTCACATATCTATAAATGCTTTTACAGTCAGTTTTTATGTTCCCTGCCAGCTTTCTCTCATAATCTTTTTTCCCTTTCCTAACTAAGCCCTTTGTCCTCCTCTGCAGGACTCTGAGTTTCTCCCAGTCCTCAGGTGTGCCACTTTTTCTGGCTAATTTGTATGTTTCTTCTTTGGACTTGATACTATCCATAATTTCCCTTGTCAGCCACAGGTGCACTACCTTCCCTGGTTTATTCTTTTGCCAAACTGGAATGCTTAATAGATCTATATACATATAGACAGGATTGCTCAAATATTACTGAAGTATTAAACACAGAACATGAGATGCGAAAAGAGTGGCACAGAGAAAGAGACAACAGTCTAAAGAGAGTGGCAGGGAGGGAGATGCAGACAGAGTGTTAGAGAGAGGCAGAGAGAGCGTAGATAAAAAGTCAGAGAGAGAGAGAGAGAGAGAGAGAGAGAGAGAGAGAGAGAGCAACAGAGAGTGGAAGGCATAATAAGTGGGAGGCCGAGAGAGTGAGGCATGGACAGAAAGGCAGGAGAGAGTAGCAGAGAGTAGGGGAGAGGCAGAGAGAGAGAGAGGTCTGGATAGAGAGGCAGATAGAGAATGAAAGAGAGGGGGAAGGGGCAGAGGCAGTATAATGGAGAGGCACACAGAGAGGCAAAGAGAGAGGCAGAAACATAATGTATTTACCTAGAGGAAGAGGGTGCTAGGGAAAGAGACAGAAACAGTGAGTGAGGGAGAGACAGGTGAAAAGAGAGGAAGAAAGAAAGAGTGAGAGAGGAAGAAAGAGAATAAGAGAGAATGAGACTGTGAATAAGGCAGAGAGGGGGTTGAGAGCATGGGAGGAAGAGTGAGAGGGACAGAGAGTGACAGGCAGAGAAACAGAGTGAGTGGGGTGGAGAGAAGTAGAGAGAGTGTTAGACAGGGAGAGTCTGTGAGAGACAGAGAAAGAGTGAGATTGTCCAACTCTGCATCTCGTCAATGTCCTGTTGTAACTTACAACTTACTACTCTGTTAACGACTCAACTAACTTTCATGTCTTCTGCAAAGTTACTAACCTACTGTGTTACGTCCACATGCAAGTCATTCAAAAAATTCAGAGAGAAGTCCATGTGGAACATCACTGTTCACTGACCTCAAATCAACATCTATAAACATCTTCTATGTGGTTACACCTTCTACGAGCAAGCAGGTTTTCAATCCATAATGCCATGTTTCCCTGGATCTCACGCCTCTTGAATTTCTGAGTGACCCTAGCAAGGAGAACATTATCAAACACTATACTAAAATCCACATCTACTGCTCAATCTTCATCAATGTGCTTTGTCACATCCTCAAAGAATTGAATCAGGCTTACGGCATGAGCAATCACTCACAAATCCATTCCCACTATCCGAATCAGATGACATAGAAACATAGAAAATCTACAGCACAATACAGTCCCTTCGGCCCATAAATCTGTGCTGAACATGTCTTAGAAATACCTAGGCTTACCCATAACCCTCTATTTTTCTAAGCTCCATGTAGCCATGCAGCAGTCTCTTAAAAGACCCTATCGTATCCGCCTCCACCACCACTGCCAGCAGCCCATCCCACACACTCAGCACTCTCTGCATGAAAAACTTAACCCTGACATCTCCTTTGTACCTACTTCCAAGCACCTTAAAACTATACCCTCTCATGCTAGCCATTTGACCTTCTGCAAATTCTCATAAAACACGTCTGTAAGAAATTTAGTCTAGTAATTTGCCCACCAGTGAAGTAAGATTCACTAGTATATAATTCCCAGGAATATCCCTTCTCCTATTTTTGAATAAAGGAATAACATTAGTTGCCCTACAATAATCTGGTACTAATCCTGTGGTCAGCATAGATACAAAGATCATTGCCTAATGCTCAACTATCTCTTCCCTTGCTTTCTATATACCTGGCGTATATCCCGTGCAGTGCCAGGGACTTATCTATCCTAATGTTTTTCATAAGTTCCAACGCATCCTTTCTTAATGTTGACATGTTCTAGCATATCAGCCTGGTTTACTCTGTCCTCACAAATATTAAGGTTCCTCTTATTGGTGAATACTGAAGCACCTCCCCTACCTCCTCCAACTCAAGCACAATTTTATTGATCACTCTAGCCATCCTCCTGTAGAATGCCTTGGGGTTTTCCTTAATCTTATTCGCCAGAGCCTTCTCATGGCCTTTTCTAGCTCTCCTAATCCAGCTCTTTCCTGGCTACATTGTAACTCTGCACTCTGTCTGATTTTTTCTTCCTAAACATGTGATGAGGATGTTAGAAGAATTCAGGGTGACTTGGATAGGCTGGGTGAGTGGGCAGATACTTGGCAGATGACGTTTAATGTGAGGTTATCCACTTTGAGAGTAAGAAGAGGAAGGCAGATTATTATCTGAATGGTGTAGAGTTAGGTAAGGGAGAAATACAAAGAGATCTAGGAGTCCGTGTTCATCAGTCACTGAAGGTGAATGAGCAAGTGCAGCAGGCAGTGAAGAAGGCTAATGGAATGTTGGCCTTTATTACAAAGGGAATTGAGTACAAGAGCAAGGAAATCCTCTTGCATTTGTACAGGGCCCTGGTGAGACCACACCTGGAGTATTGTGTACAGTTTTGGTCTCCAGGGTTAAGGAAGGACATCCTGGCTGTAGGGGAAGTGCAGCGTAGATTCACGAGGTTAATTCCTGGGATGTCTGGACTGTCTTACGCAGAGAGGTTAGAGAGACTGGGCTTGTACACGCTGGAATTAAGGAGATTGAGAGGGGATCTGATTGAAACATTTAAGATTATTAAGGGATTGGACAAGATAGAGGCAGGAAATATGTTCCAGATGCTGGGAGAGTCCAGTACCAGAGGGCATGGTTTGAGAATAAGGGGTAGGTCATTTAGGACAGAGTTAAGGAAAAACTTCTTCTCCCAGAGAGTTGTGGGGGTCTGGAGTGCACTGCCTCGGAAGGTAGTGGAGGCCAATTCTCTGGATGCTTTCAAGAAGGAACTAGATAGGTATCTTATGGATAGGGGAATCAAGGGATATGGGGACAAGGCAGGAACCGGGTATTGATAGTAGATGATCAGCCATGATCTCAAAATGGCGGTGCAGGCTCAAAGGGCCGAATGGTCTACTTCTGCACCTATTATCTATTGTCTATTGTCTATAAACTTTAAGCAAGCTTCTTTCTTCCTCTTGACTAGATGTTCCACCCCTGAATTTGTCCTATCTTTTTTCATAACTATTTAAAAAGTGATAGAATTATGGACCCTGGTCCCAAAATGTTCCTCAACAGATACAGTCTTCAGCCCTACTTCATTCCTTAAGAGTGTTGTGCCCTCCCTAGTAGCCCTTACTTTCTATTAAGGAAATCTCTTTGGACACGTTTTACAAATTCTATCCCATTCAAGCTCTTGGCAATATGAGTGATCCAGTCAATATTAAGGAAGTTACTTATATCATGCACAGGGGAGCTGTCTATAGTTACAGCTTTTGGCCAGGAGCAGATGTTGTCAGGTGCTGCCCAACCTTCATAGAATGTTTCGACCCTTAAACACTACACTGTCCAGTTGGTGGGTCAGCAGGGTGGCAAAGTCACTGCCCTTCTGCTCCTGACTTCCAGCTCAATTCCTCCTGCCTGCTCCATATCCAGCAAGAGGCTCATTCTGCTTCCTCCCCCATCCTGCGAGCTGCTTGGTTCTTGCACTTTCATCAAGGCCCAGCACAGGCAGCAACCTCCATGCTGTCCTTGCAGGAAACCCTCTTCGCCTGATCTTCATGGGAATAGCCATGTCTGCCATTCTTTGTCCCTAAACTCCAGGACTAAGGACTGGTACTTCAGCACCTTCCTCTCATGAGCCTCCTCGCAGCCTTCCTCCCATGGTACAGTGAGCTGCACCAGGATGATTTTCTTGTTTTCAGTGGACCACAGTACAATGTCTGGTCAAAATGTGGTCTGCACCACCTCAGGAACTGCAGCTTCCTCCCTACATTGACCCTCATCTCCCATGATTTGGCTGTTTACAGTAGATTGGATTTAGGCCTTTTTGATGTGGCCCTTTTGGTGTGGTACCCTCCTTGATGAAACTGACTGCCCAGTTTGCCTCCCTGCCAGCAGATCTCTTTTTATACCTCTCCTGCTTCTGTGTGTCAGAAAGGGACAGCAAGGCCTTGTCGAGGCACCACTTGTACCGTCCTCATGTTAAAGCTGTTTTGTATCCTGACAGTACGTGAGCCAGTGAACCCACTGACCACAAAGCTTGCGTTTAGGGTCCGCTCTCAGCTGTGATGGTGTAGGGAGAGTATCATACAAAGGCTGCAGGAGGAAAGAAATGTGGAAAAGCTCCAGTCTCCAAAGCTCTGCTGAAGTGATCTTGCACTTGGGAAGATCCAGTTTAATCCAGGTGCCCTGTGACCCTAACTCCACTGCCTTTGACACCCGCCTTTCGTCTCACAGGTCCATACGTCTGCCTGAACCATGTCACACTTATCCCTTGCACTTGCACTTCTCTCATCATTGGAAGTGTGCTAAGCCAAGGCCTTGCTGTCCCAGGCATGGGTTGCCAATTATGTCTCTCAATTGCAGAGAGCTTTCTGCCTGGTCTATGGCTGAGATGGCAGCCCACTTTAGGCTATAAGTAATCCCTACATCTAGTCTTTGGTCCAAATATTCCTCATAATCTTCCAAAACCTCCTGAGGAGTTTTGGGATTTCTTATATACCTTGTAAGGTATACCACTTGGTCCTGGGGTGGTAGATGATATCCCAGACTTCCTGCCACATTGGCTCTGCCTCATTCATCTTAGTTGCCGGGGTTCTTGGCTGGGGGATATTTGGTTTGAATTCTAGTCTGATTTCTACAGGGATTACTATGTAATTCCCACTGAACTTTTTCTACCTCCTGGATAGGTGCCTGATTTTTGCTGGCTGAGAAGAGCCCTGGTGAACCTGAATGGGTGATCCAGTCAATATTAAAGAAGTTTAAAATCTTCCACTAATAATACCTATCATTTTTACATCTAACTGCTGCCTTCCTTTATGCCTGCTCCTCTAGTTCTTGCTGTCCACTGTGGGGCTCATAATGCAGTCCTGTTGAGGTGACCATCCTCTTCTTGTTTCTAAGTTCTATAATCATATGGCCTCACTGGACCATCTATAAGCATTGTCGTTATGTTCTTCCTCATCTAAAAAGTAACCCCCTCCTCACTCACCTGTATCTCTGAAATGTCTGTATGCTGGAACCCTGAGTTGCCAGGCTTGTCCTTCTCTCAGCCACATCCCTGTTGGGCTATGATATTCCAGCTTCAAGAGCTCATTATGGAGGGACATGTTAGACATTTCTAGATCACCTGGTTCTTCCTTCATTTCTGCTTTACTGTAAGTACCAAACATAAGAACATAAGAAATAGGAGCAGGAGTAGACCATCTGGCCCATTGAGTCTGCTCCACCATTCAATTAGATCATGGCTGAGCTGGTCATGGACTCAGTTCCTACCTTTTCTCCATAATCCTTAATTCTCCTACTTTGCAAAAAATCAATCCAACCTTATCTTAAATATATTTACTGAGGTAGCCTCCACTGCTTCATTGAGCAGAGAATTCCACATATTCACCACTCTCTGGAAAAAGCAGTTCCTCCTCATCTCCATCCTAAATCTATTCCCCAAATCTTGAGGCTATGTCCCCTAGTTCTAGTCTCACCTACCAGTGGAAACAACTTTCCTGCCTTTATCTTATCTATCCTTTTCATAACTTTATATGCTTCTATAAGATCTCCTCTCATCCTTCTGAATTCCAGTGAGTACAGTCCCAGGCAACTCAATCTCTCTTCATAGTCTAAACTCTGGAATCAACCTGGTGAACCTCCTCTGCACCACCTCCAAAGCCAATATATCCTTCCTTAAGTAAGGAGACCAGAACTGCACGCAGTACTCCAGGTGCAGCCTCACCAGTACCCTGTACAGTGCCAGCATAACCTCCTTGCTCTTAAATCCAATCCCTCTAGCAATGAAGGCCAATATTCCATTTGCCTTCTTGAAGGTCTGCTGCACCTGCAAACCAACCTTTTGTTATTCATGCACAAGTGCTCCTAATTCCCTTTGCACAGCAGCATGCTGCAAGTTTTTACCAATTAAATAATAGTCTGTTCTTCCATCTTTCCTTCCAAAGTCAATGACTTCACATTTACCACCATTGTATTCCATCTGCCAGACCCTTGCCCACTTACTTAATCTATCTATATCTCTCTACAGACTCTCTGTATCTTCTGCACAATTTTCTTTTCCACTCAGTTTAGTGTCATCAGCAAACTTAGATACACTACACTCGGTCCCCTCTTCCAGATCGTTAATGTGTATCGCGAACAGCTGCAGGCCCAGCACCAATGCCTTTGGCACACTGCTCACCACTGATTGCTAACCAGAGTAACACCCGTGTATCCC
The DNA here is from genome assembly GCF_030144855.1 of Hypanus sabinus. NCBI lineage: Eukaryota > Metazoa > Chordata > Chondrichthyes > Myliobatiformes > Dasyatidae > Hypanus > Hypanus sabinus. The sequence continues at coordinate 850,971 of NC_082722.1, forward strand.
AACTCTCTGCTTTCTATTAGTTAACCAATCCTCTATCCATACTAATACATCACCCCCAACTCTATGCATCCTTTTCTTATGGATAAGTCTTTTATACGGCACTTTATCGAACACCTTCTGGAAAGCCAAGTAAATAATGTCCATGTGTTCCCTCTATCCACTGTGTTTGTTATATCCTCAAAGAGTTCTAGTAAGTTTGTCAAGCAGGACCTGCCTTTGCTAAATCCATGCTACATCTGCATGATGGATTCATTTCCTTTCAGATGCCTCGCTATTTCTTCTTTAATGAAAGCTTCAAGCATTTTCACAACTACAGATGTTAAACTAACTGGCCTATAGTACCTGCCATATCTACATCCTGTCTTGAACAGTGGCATGACATTTGTTGTCTTCCAATCTGCCAGGACCTGGCCCAGAGTCTAGAGAATTTTGGTAAATTATCACCAAAGCCTCCATTATAACTTCTGCCATTTCTTTCAGTACCCTGGGATGCATTCTATCAGGACCAGGGGACTTACCTATCTTCAGGCACACAAGAGATTACCACCTTTTTACTTCTGCTTTTTAATTTTGTCCTTAGCTGCTCAAATTTGCTCAGCAGAACCTCTTTCCATATTCCACCTATGTTGTTAGTAACCACATGGACCATGACAACTGAATCTTTCCCCTCCCACTGCAAATTCCTCTGCAAGTCGGATAAGATGTCCCAAACCCAGGCACCAGGCAGAAAACACAGCCTTCAGGAAGCTCTATCCTCATGACAGAGAACTTTGTCTATTCCTCTGACTACACTATCTCTAATTGCCACTACATTTCTCTTCTCTCCCCCCCCCCCCCGAACTACTATGCCACAGTTAGGTTATTCATCCTTCCTACAACCTCTACTCTCATCTACACAGGGAGCAAGAATCTCAGACCCGTTGGACAAGCTCAAGGGCTGAATCTCCTCCAGCACTGACTCTTGGAGCCCACTACCTGCCTCACTTGTAGTCGCACCCTTTTGTCCCAGACCACAAACTGAATTTGAGGCAGCTAGCCTAATGGGTGTGACTACCTCCTGAAACAGAGAATCCAGGTAACTCTCCCCCTTCCTGAGGTGCTGCAGTGTTTGAAGCTCACATTCCAGGTCACCAGCTCTGAGCCTGAGTTCCTCGAGCTGCCAACGCTTGCTGTAGATATGGTCACCACCCTCACACATCATGCAGCTACAGCACATTACCTAATCCTGCATCATCCCTACTTTATATTTAATTAGCTGCAAATTAGTGGCTCTTTATTCAAACACTACAACTGCCTTACCTGCTACTTGCCTATGCCATCCTGCCAAAGCCTCAAGTTCCCACTCCTACACTGCTCCACTCACACAATGGCTGCTCTGCTTTGACCCTGCTTTACTTTTAAATGAAAAACACAATGTTTAGAACACAAATGGACACACAAGCGTTTCCATCATTCCTTTTCAAGCATTTTCACTGCATCATCAATCACAAGAGCAGAGAGTTAAGTTGCTGCTCAGGCCAGCTCTCCCATTTATAGACAAGGAGGTGCAGAGTGATTGGTGGTTGGAGTCAGGTGAAGAACAGAGAAAAATCATAGTGGTCGGGTCTCTGGCACTGAGTCTGTCTCTGTGACTCAGAAGGGAAGGGGGGATAAGCATGCTGCAGTGATAGGGGATTCATTAGTTAGGGGAACAGACAGGAGGTTTTGTGGGTGAGAACGAGATTCCTGGTTCGTATGTTGTCTCCCAGTTACCAGGGTCTGGGACACCTCGGACTGAGTCCTCATCATTCTTAAGTGGGAGGGTGAACAGCCAGGAGTTGAGGTGTATGTAGGTATCAGTGACATGGGTAGGATGAGTGATGAGGTTCTGCACAGGGAGTTCAGGGAGTTAGGTGGTAAGTTAAAGGGCAGGATCTCCAGGGTTGATCTCAGGATTGCTACCTGTGTCATGTGCTAGAGAGGCCAGAACTAGGAGGAATATACAGTTTAATACATGGCTAAGAGTTGGTGTAGAAGGGGGGCATAAGATTTTTTGGATCATTGGACTCTCTTGTGGGTAAGGTGGGACAGACAGGACCTGAACGGAAGGTTACTGATATCCTGCAGGAAGGTTTGTTAATGCTGCACAGTGGGTTTAAACTAGAGTTGCAGGGGGATGGGAACCAGAGTGCCAGAACAGTTAGTAGAGAGGTATATATTATTTATATTTATAATATATTTCTGTTTTTGTATGATTTTTAATCTATTCAAGATACATATACTGTAATGGAATTTATTTATTTATTTGTTTGTTTGTTTGTTTGTTTATTTTCTTCTATTATGTACAGTATTGCATTGAACTGCTGCTGCTAAGTTAACAAAGTTCACAACACATGCCGGTGATAATAAACCTGATTCTGAGGTTACAGAGGCAGGTGTTGGTAAGAACTCAGACAAAATGAGGAACCAAAAGGTTGAGCACAGTCCTGGGCTGCATATATATTTCAATGCAAGGAGTATTGTAGGAAAGGCAGATGATATTGCTGAAGGCAACTTGTAATGAGGGGAGGCTGTAGATAGGGCAAAATTGCAGTCGGGGAAGGTAAAAGGTGGACAAAACTGAAAAGGTTGTATACAGGACTGAAGGTGTTATTTATATTTGAATGTGCGCAGTATGTAGAATAAGGTAGATGAACCTGTAGCACATTTTACAGATTGGCATGTATGATGTTGTAGACATCATCGAAACATGACTGAAAGAAGGTTATCGCTGGGAGTTTACTATCCAAGGATACACATTGTATTGAAAGGACAAGCAGCAGGGCAGAGGGGGCGGTGACGCTCTGTTGGTAAAAAATTAAATCAAATTATTAATAAGAGGTGACATAGGGTCAGAAGGAGTTAATCATTGTGGCCAGAGTTAAGGAACTGCAAGGGTAAAAAGATCCTGACGGGAGTTCTGTACAGAATCCCAAACAGTAGTAAGGATGTAGACTGCAAATTACAAAAAAAGATAGAAAATACATCCCAAAAGGGCAATGTTACAATAGTTATGGGTTACTTCAATATGCAGGTCAATTGGGAAAATCAAGTTGGTGCTGGATTCCAGGAGGGGGGAATTTCCACAGTGCCTTTGAGATGGCTTTTTAGAGCAGCTCATGCTTGAGCCCACTAGGGGATCAGCTATTCTGCACTGGATATAGTGCAATGAACTTGAATTAATTAGAAAGTTTAAGATAAAAGACCCTTTAGGGGAAAATGATCATAATATTATCAAATTCATCATGAAATTTGAGAGGGTGAAGCTAAAGTCAGATGTATCAGTATTATAGTGGAGTAACGAGAGCTTTTGGTACGTTGGCCTTTATAAATCAAAGTATTGAGTATAAGAGTTGGAATGTAATGGTGAGGTTGTATAAGACATTGGTGAGACTGAATTTGGAGTATTGTGTGCAGTTTTGGTCACCTAATTACTGGAACGATATTGATAAGGTTGAAAGAGTGCGGAGAAGGTTTACAAGGATGTTGCCAGGACTTGAGAAACTGAGTTACAGAGAAAGGTTGAATAGGTTAGGACTTTTAGGGTTAGGGGTTTGGAGGGATATGGCCCAGGTGCAGGTCAGTGGGACTAGGCAGAAAAATGGTTCGGCATAGCCAAGAAGGGCCAAAAGGCCTGTTTCTGTGCTGTAATGTTCTATGGTTCTATGGTTCTAAAGGCAATTACAGAGCCCTAAGAGAGAAGCTGGCCAGAATTTATTGGAATGAACACTGGCAGGACTGACAGCAGAGAAGCAATGGCTGGAATTTCTGGAATCAATTTAGAAAGCACAGGATATATACAAACCAAACAAGAAGTACTCTAAGAGCAAACTGACACAACCATGGCTAACAAGAGAAGTCAAAGCCAACATAAAAGCCAAAGAGAGGGCATATAATAGAGCAAAAATTAGAGGGAAGTTAGAGGATTGGGAAGCTTTTAAAACCCTACAGAAGGCAACTAAAAAGTCATTAAGAAGGTAAAGATGAAATACAAAAGTAAGCTAGCCAATAATATTAAAGAAGATGCAAATGTTTCTTCAGATACATAAAGTTAAAAGAGAGGCAAGGTTGGATATCAGACTGCTGGAAAATGATGCAGAGAGGTAGTAATGGGGGAGAAGGAAATGGCAGGCAAACTGAAAAAGTATTTTGCATCAGTCTTCTCTGTGTCAGTGGTCATGAAGTGTGTGAAGTTGCCTCATTGGAGAGAAAGTTCTTGGGAAACTGAAAGGCCTGAAGGTAGATAAGTCACCTGCACAAGATGGTGTACACCCCAGAGTTCTGAAAAGTGGCAGAAGTGGCAGTGGAGTCATTGGTAATGATCTTTCAAGAATCAGTAGGTCTGGAATTGTTCTGGAAGGATGGAAAATGGCAAATGTCACTCCACTCTTCAAGAAGGGAGAGAGGCAGAAGAAAGGAAACTATAGGCCAGTTAGTCTGACCTGAGTGGTTGGGAAGATGTTGGAGTCAATTATTAAGGATGAGGTCTCAGGGTATTTGGAAGCTCATGATAAAATAAGCTGTAGTCAGCATGGTTTCCTCACAGGAATATCTTGCCGGACAAAGTTGGAACAAGCAGGACAGACAAAGAAGAATCAGTTGGTGTTTGGAAGGTCTTTGACAAGGTGCCACACATGAGGCTGCCAAACAAGCTATGACTCCATGGTATTACAGAAAAGGTTGTAGCATGGATAAAGCAGTGGTTGATTGGCAGGAGGGAAAGAGAGGGAATAAAGGGACTTTTTTCTGGTTGGCTGCCAATGACTAGTGGTGTTGCACAGGGGTCTGTGTTGGGTCTGATTCTTTTTACATTATATGTCAATGATTTGGATGATGGAATTGAATGCTTTGTTGCAAAATTTGCAAATGATATAAAGATAGCTGTGGGAGGGTGGGGCAGGTAGTTTTAAGGAAGCAGAGGCTATAGAAGGACAGACAGATGAGGAGAATTAGCAAAGAAATGGAAGACAGAATACAGTGTCAGTAAGTGTACGGTCATGCACTTTGGTAGGAGAAATGAAAGGGCTGACTATTTTCCAAATGGAGAGAAAATACAAAAATTACTGGTGCAAAGGGACTTGGGAGTCTTTGTGCAGGATTCCCTAAATGTTAATTTGCAAGTTGAGTCTGTGGTGTGAAAGACAAATGCAATTATAGCATTGATTTCAAGAGGACTGAAATATAAAAGTAAGAATGTAATGCTGAAATGTTATAAAACACTGGTGATGTCTTTCTTGGAAGCACTGTGAGTAGTTTTGGGACTCTTGTCTCAGAAAGGATGTACTGAAACTGGAGAGGGTTCAAAGGAGGTTCATGAAAATGATTCCTGGTTTAAGTGACTTGTCATATGAAGAGTGTTTGGTGGCTCTGAGCTTGTATTGACTGGAATTCAGAAGAATGAGGGGTAACCTCATTGAAACCTATTGGATGATGAAAGGGCTTGTGTGGTGAACTAGATATACCTGTCTGGACACGCTCCCCCCCACCCCCCCCCCCCGCCCCGCTGACTGCTCCTGTGGGTCCTCCCACAGACCCCTGTATAAAGGCGATTGGAGGCACTGCTCCTCCCTCAGTCTCCAGGATGTCGTATGATGATCTCTTGCTGCTGACTGCTCTCTTCCAGCGAATAAAAGCCTATATCTCGCCTCACGTCTCTGAGAGTTATTGATGGTGCATCACCTTGATAGTGGATATGAAGAGAATGTTTCCTGTGAAAGGAGAGTGTAAGCCAAAGGACAGAGCCTCAGAATAGAGGGACACACACAAAATGCTGGTGGAACGCAGTAGGCCAGGTAGCATCTGTAGGGAGAAGCGCTGTCGACGTTTCAGGCTGAGACCCTTCATCAGGACTGTTGAAGGGTCTCAGCCCGAAACGTTGACAGCGCTTCTCCGCATAAATGCTGCCTGGCCTGCTGTGTTCCATCAGCATTTTGTGTGTGTTGCTTGAATTTCCAGCATCTGCATATTTCCTGGTGTTTGTCTCAGAATAGAGGGGCCTCTTTTTAGATACTAGATGAGAAGGAATTTCTTCAGCCAGAGGAACGTAAATCTGTGAAATTCTATACCACAGGCATCTGTGAAGGCCAAGTGGTTATGTGTATTTAAGGCAGAGGTTGATAAATTCTTGATTGATCAGGGTATGAAGAAATACAGGAAGAAGGTGGAAGTTTGGGGCCAAGAGGAAAATTAGATCAGCCATGATGAAATAGTGGAGCAAACTCAATGGGCCTAATGGCCTAATTTAGAATTTAGCATTTATTTAAATCTTACATCCATCCCACAACATGGGAGGTAATTTTTTTTGCATTATGACTCCACTACAATATACAGACGTGTGAATTTAAAAGTCTAATGGCTTGTAGAAAGGAACTGTCCCATAGCCTGTTGGTCCTGGCTTTAATGCTGCGGTAACGTTTGCCAGATGGAAGCAGCTGAAACAGTTAATGGTTGCAGTGACTGGTGTCCCCGATGATCTTCCAGACCTTCTTTCTGCACCTGAAGCAATAAATGTCCTCAATGGAGTGAAGTTCACATCCACAGATGCACTGGGCTGTCCATACCACTCTCTGCAGTGCCCAGCAATGAAGTTTGGTACAGTTTCCAATGATATAACCAGTCAGTATGCTCTCAATGGTGCCACTGTAGATGGTTTTGAGGATTTGTGGGCCCATTTTGAACTTCTTCAGTCACCTGAGGTGGAAGAGATGCTGTTATGCTTTTTGCCGGTGTGTACAGTCCAGGTGAGATCATTGGTGAAGTGTATACTGAAGAACCTAGAACTACTCACCCTCTCAACTGCAGACTCATTGATGTTTATTCTGCTCCTATATCTTATGGTCTTCAGGGTGCTGTTAATGTTGTGGATGTCAAATAACAGAGTTGCTTTGGAAAAGAGGAAAATCCGTGCAGAGGAAAAAGGAAACTCCATGAGGCTGCACAGGAATTTTCTGCAGTGATCTGAGTGTAGAGTTCTACAGATGTACTGTGGAAAGCATTCTAACTGGCTGCATCACCATCTGCTATGGGGAGTGGGCACTGTAGAGGATCGAAATAAGCTGCAGAAAATAGTGAACTCTGCCAGCTCCATCATGGACACTAGCCTCCCCAGCATCGAGGCATCTTCAAGGAGCAATGCTGAAAAAAGGTGGCATCCATCATTAAGGACCCCATCATCCAGGACATGCAGTCTTCTCATTGTTAACATCAGGGAGGAGGTACAGGCACACACTCAACGAATCAGAAATAGCTTCTACATTCTTTAAAATGCAAACACAAGGAAATCTGCAGATGCTGAAAACTAAGCAACACACACAAAATGCTGGTGCAACACAGTAGACCAGGCAGCATCTATAGGGAGAAGTACAGTCAACGTTTCGGGCCGAGACCATTCGTCAGGACTAACTGAAAGAAGAGGTAGTAAGAGATTTGAAAGTGGGAGGGGGAGGGGGAGATCCAAAATAGGAGAAGACAGGAGGGGGAGGGGTGAAGCTAAGAGCTGGAAAGGTGATTGGCAAAAGGGATACAAGGCTGGAGAAGGGAAAGGATCGTGGGACGGGAGGCCTAGGGAGAAAGCAAGGGGGAGGGGAGCTCCAGAGGAAGACGGAGAGCTGGCAAGGAGTGATTGTGGGAAGGACAGAGAGAGAAAAAAAAAGAATAAATAAATGGATAGATGATAAACAAACAAACAAATAAATAAATGGATAAATAAGGGATGGGGTAAGAAGGGGGAGGAGGAGCATTAACGGAAGTTAGAGAAATCAATGTTCATGCCATCAGGTTGGAGGCTACCCAAATGGAATATAAGGTGTTGTTCCTCCAACCTGAGTGAGGCTTCATCTTGACAGTAGAGGAGGCCATTGATAGATGTATCAGAATAGGAATGGGACGTGGAATTAAAATGTGTGGCCACTGGGAGATCCTGCTTTCTTTGGCAGCCAGAGCATTGGTGTTCAGTGAAATGGTCTCCCAGTCTACATTGGGTCTCACCAATATACAGAAGGCCGCACCAGGAGCACCGGTTGCAGTATACCACACCAGCCAACTCACAGGTGAAGTGTTGCCTCACCTGGAAGGACTGTCTGGGGCCCTGAATGGTGGTGAGGGAGGAAGTGTAAAGGCAAGTGTAGCGCTCCTGATAAATGCCCCTGATGAGTGGTAAGGAGACCCCTATGATACTCATCTGTTCTCACAGTTCTTTGTAGGGATGTCAGATGTACTATGGAGAGCATTCTAACTGGTTACATCATTGTCTGGTATGAAGGGGTCACTGTACAAGATCAGAAAGAACTCAGCCAGCTCCATCATGGACATGAGCCTCACTAGCATCAAGAACTTCTTCAAAAGGTGATGCCTCAAAAAGGTGAAGGATCAGCCACTCAAAAGCCTGTCTATGCTTTCTACCCAGATATTGCCTGTGCTGTGGAGTACTTCCAGCCCTTTCCCCTTTGGTCAGCCCAAAGGGGCAGGTCTCCAGCAGAACCAATACTGGCCAATATATTCACTGACTGTGTTCAAGCTAGTATGAGGTCAGACTGAAAGCCCGTAGCCCATTGAGAGCTGGCATTAGTGGTAAGACTTCAGATATACGACCAATGCTCTCATATTGATGGGAATGATGTCCTCTCCTTTTATCCACAGTGATTCCAATTATCCCATCCTTGCCACAAGAAAGACTTACTCTTCAGCCAGAAGTGGAACCGGCATGCAGACCCCCCAGTACACTGTAAGTTAACGACAATGGATCACTGGTATCCTTAATAACCAGGCTCGGTAAATCAAATGGTGTGGTTACTTTCAAGTACGTGGTAAGTGTGAGGTGTTGCATTTTGAGAAGACAAATGAGGAATGTTACAATGAATAACAGAGTCCTGGGGATTGCTGGAGAACAGAAGGACCTAGGTATACAAATAGATAGTTATCTGAAAGTAGTGTCACATGTAAACAGGGTGGTGAAGAAGGCTTTCAGCACACTAGCACTCATAAGTCAAAGCAGTAAGTATAGAAGCTGGGATGATATGTTACAGTTGCAAAAGATGTTAGTGAGGTTACCTTTGGAATAGTGTGTTCACTTTTGGTCACCCTACTACAGGAAAGATGTTATTAAGTTAGAAAGATTACATAAGATATTCATGAGGATGTTTCTGGGGTTTGAGGGACTGAGCTATGGAGAGAGGTTGAGAAGGTTAGAATATTTTTCATTGGTACATAAGAAGCTGAGGGGTTGGTTGGTTGAAATTTTTGAGGGACATAGATAGAATCTTTTTCTCAAGGTTGCAGATTCCAAAACTAGAGGGCACAGGTTAAATCTGAGAGGGGAGAGATTACATTCTACCATGACGGGTAATTGTTTTCACCCAGAGAGTGGTCAGTATGTGGAATGAACTGCCAGAAGAATGTGACTGAGGCACATATATTAAAAACGTTTGGACAGTTCCTTGAATAGGAAAGGTTTAGGAGCTTGTGGGCCAAATGAACTAGCTTAGATGGGAATATATAGTAACTTGGTATGGACATGTTAGGCTAAAGTGCCTATTTCTGTGCTGTGCAAATACTCACCAGCTGCACCAGGACATTCAGTCCTTTAAACTCCAATTTGCAACCATTGGGTCAGCATTCGATTTGTCTCACTTGTTCAAAAGCAGTAAGCTGCTGAAAATGAAAATTTAAAGATAAGCTGTTGGCAACACAGCAGGTTGGGCAGTAACAATGGAAAGAGTCACAGGATAACAGTTTAGGCAGCTGAGGTTTCACCAAAGAGATATGGATAACAGGAGACTTCTTTTTCTGGGCATTTTATTTTCCTTAGAGCTCTCCTCTTGCCTCACAGCTTCCTGTCAGAACTCTAGTCCATTCTCCAGGTCTGTCTCCAAATAACAGGTACGGTTGTAGAGCTGATAAGTTACTGAACAGGCAGTCAAAGTTCAGAATCAGAATCAGAATCAGGTTTATTATCACCGGCATGTGATGTGAAATTTGTTAACTTAGCAGCAGCAGTTCAATGTAATACATAATCTAACAGAGAGAAAAAAAATATTAATAATAAGTAAAATAAGACATCAAGTCAAGTCAAGTCACTTTTTATTGTCATTTCGACCATAACTGCTGGTAAATTACATAGTAAAAATGAGATTGTGGCGACCCATTTCCTGGCACATCCGAACCAGCTCACAATTAGCCAGCGTTCCGGCTAAGGGAGATAGCCTACGGGGGTTTGCGAGCACAGAGCAAGTTTGTGTTTGTCCGAAGGGGCGGGCATCGGCCACCGCTGCAACAGCCCTACGAGGGGCCGTTTACGGTGCTCCGGAACAACGGGTCCACGTTCGTGCTGGACGTTGGGGGAAGAGAGGAGGTTTTCACGGTGGACCGACTCAAACCGGCCCATGTGGACCTGGTGCAACCGATCGAGTTTCCGGCACCGTGGCGCAGAGGCCGACCTCCCCAACAGGTTCCGGCCCAGACTGTGGACATTGGGGGGTGTATCGCCGGTTCTGCGGGGGGGTTATGTGGCGACCCATTTCCTGGCACATCCGAACCGGCTCACAATTAGCCAGCGTTCCGGCTAAGGGAGATAGCCTACAGGGGTTTGCGAGCACAGAGCTTTGGAGCCTCTGCGCCATGGGGGGACAGGTTGAGGGAGGCTTAAAAGCAAGGCTGGGTATCTCGAATAAAGTTTTTCTTCGACTGCAGTTACCGACTCCGTGTCGTAATTTTTAGCGCTGCATGTATCACACCGCTACAAGATAACATTTTTCAAGACCATGGTGCTACATGAAATAATACAAAAACTACACTGAACTACGTAAAACAACATGAAAAACTACACTAGACTACAGACCTACCCAGGACTGCATAAAGTGCACAAAATAGTGCAGGCATTACAATAAATGATAAACAAGACGATAAGTACAGTAGAGGGCAGTAAGGTCTCAGTCCAGACTGGTTATTGAGGAGGCTGATGGCTTGGTGGAAGAAACTGTTACATAGTCTGGTTGTGAGAGTCCAAATGCTTTGGTGCCTTTTCCCAGATGGCAGGAGGGAGAAGAGTTTGTATGAGGGGTGCGTGGGGTCCTTCATAATGCTGTTTGCTTTGCACAGGTCTTGCGATCTGAGATGGTGCAATTTCTGAACCAGGCAGTGATGCAGCTGCTCAGGATGCTCTCAGTACAACCCCTGTAGAATGTGATGAGAATGGGGGGTGGGAGATGGACTTTCCTCAGCCTTCGCAGAATGTAGAGACGCTGCTGGACTTTCTTTGCTATGGAGCTGTTGTTGAGGGACCAGGTGAGATTCTCCGCCAGGTGAACCCCAAGAAATTTGGTGCTCTTAACGATTTTTACCGGGGAGTCGTCGATGTTCAGCAGAGAGTGGTCGCTCTGTGCTCTCCTGAATAAATAAACAAGCAAACATAATAAATAAATAAATAAATAAATTGCATATATTGGGAATATATTTTTTTTAACGTGCAAAAACAGAAATACTGTATATTAAAAAAGTGAGGTAGTGTCCAAAGCTTCAATGTCCATTTAGGCATCAGATGTCACAAGGGAAGAAGCTGTTCCTCAATCTAGAGAGAGGAGTTCAAATTACAGTTTTGAGAGCTGGAGAATTTAAAGCCAAGTTATTATATCAATATTGAACCTACCAAAATGTACCAGGAATAGTAAGGGAGCAAGAAACAAAGAGATAACTTTGAAAATGTAAGTGCTTCAACAGTGACCAACAGGGAATAAATCTACTGCCTGTATCCAGCTCAGCTTCAGAGGCTCTGGACAATTTTAACATGGGAGGTCTACATATTGATACAGGATACAGAATCAGAGAGTCATAAAGAACAGAAACAGACTCTACTCCTGGTGAAGGCCAACCAGGGTGCTCATCTAAGCTAATTATTGTGTGTTTGGCCCATATCCCTCTAAAATTTCCAATCCACATATCTAACCAAGTACCTTTTGAATGTTGTTAATGTACCTGCCTCAACCATTTCCTCTGGCAGCTCATTCCATATACTTAGCGTTCTCAGTCTTGATTAAGGCTCTCGGCCAGTATTGCTGATTGTTAATTTCCTTCCGTTGATGCTGCCTGACCTGTTGAATTCTTCCAGCATTTTGTGTTTTGTTCCAAGTTTCCAAAATATGTTAACTCCTCTTGTGTTAGCATTAGAGTTTGCAAATTAGGTAACTCTCACTCCTTCTTTCTCCCTTCCTCACCCCTTTCCTGTGATCCATTTTTGCTCCCTTCCCCCTTTTCCATCCATCTACTTCACGTGCAGATCCCTTACTCTGAACCTCTCCCGATCCCACCAGCTCCAGTCTGTCAACTTGCCTTCTCTTCTAATGATATCCGTTCTCCTCTCCTTCGTTTATTTGAATCAAGCACTGGCATCCCTGCTCATGCCCCTCAAGCAGCTGCCTCCCGTCTGCATGTACCCTTCCTCTCACCTTGCTCTATCTGTTGTTCACTTATCTTTTTCCTCTCTCACATTTCCTCCACCACCTGCCACTTGAACTGCTGCTCCTCTCCGCTACCTGCTTATTAGCTTACACCCCTCCTCAGTCCATCAATCATTTCAAGTCCTTTCTTGCCTCTCCACTTTTACTCTCTACACTGGTCATCTTGCCTCTCTACCGCCAGTCCTGATGCAGGGTTTTGACCCAAAACATCAGCTATTTCTTTCCTCCTTCTAAGTTCCTTTGGTGAGTTATTTGTGTATTGCTCCAGATTCCACCATCTGCAATCTCTTACATCTCTACAGATGATAGGCTTACTGTTTATAGTTTCCAGGTTTTTCTTTGCAGCACTTCTTACATAAAGGTACAATATTAGTCACCTTCCAGTCTTCCGGCACCTCACCCAGCACTAATGATGATCTCAGTTGTGGCTCCTATAACTTCTCTAGTTTTCCAAGGTGTTCATGGATATATCCATATCAAGCACATCAATCTTTGTGACTTGTACCATCTCCTGCAGAATCCTACCACTAAGCATATCCTTCCTTTCTTACCCCTTTCTACCAGAATCACTCTGTATGACTCCCTAATCCAATCATCCCTCACCACTGATCTCTCTCCAAGCACAAATGCACCTATAATTCCTCTATCACCACCAGTCAGGTCCTCAAAATGTTCTTCCAGGTGAAGCAGCACTTCATCTGCAAATCTGCCAGGATCATCCATTGTATCTGGTGCAGGCTGCTCTACATTGGTGAGATTGGGGCACCACTTTGTCGAGCACCCTCACTTTGTTCACCACAAAGATTCAGCTTCCAGATCTGATTCTGACATATCTGTCCATAGTCTCCTCTACTGCCATGATGAGGCCAAACAAGTTAGAGGTGCAATAGCTCATGCTGTGTCTGTGTAGCATCCAACCCAATGGCATGACATCAATCTTTCTAACTTATAATAATTTCTCCCTCTTCCCTACTTCTGTCCTTTTCCACTCCCTTTTCCAATTGCCTCTTCTCTTCTTCTCACCTGCCTATCACCTCTCACTAGTTCCCCTCTTTCTTTCCTATCTCCGATGGTTTACTATTCTCTATTAGATTCCTTCTTCTTCAGCCATTTACCTCTTCCCCCTACTACCTCCCAGTTTTTTACTTGTACTCCGTACTCCTACACATCCTCCATGTTCTTAATCTGGTTTTTGTCCCATTCCTTTCCAGTCCTGATGAAGGGTCTTGGCCCGAAACATCAACTCTCTTATTCCCCTCCATTTATGCTACCCAAGTTAGCATGGATTTGTGCGTGGAAGGTCATGTTTGACAAACCTTATTAAATTTTTTGAAGAAGTTACGAGGAAAGTTGATGAGGGTAAGGCAGTGGATGTAGTCTATATGGACTTCAGCAAGGCCTTTGACAAAGTTCCACATGGAAGATTAGTTAAGAAGGTTCAGTCGTTAGGTATTAATGCTGGAGTAATAAAATGGATTCAACAGTGGCTAGATGGGAGATGCCAGAGAGTAGTGGTGGATAATTGTTTATCGGGATGGAGGCCGGTGACTAGCGGGGTGCCTCAGGGATCTGTTTTGGGCCCAATGTTGTTTGTAATATACATAAATGATCTGGATGATGGGGTAGTAAATTCGAATAGTAAGTATGCCGATGATACTAAGGTAGGAGGTGTTGTGGATAATGAGTTGGGTTTTCAAAGCTTGCAGGGAGATTTATGCCAGTTAGAAGAATGGGCTGAACGTTGGCAGATGGAGTTTAATGCTGAGAAGTGTGAGGTTCTACATTTTGGCAGGAATAATCCAAATAGAACATACAGGGTAAATGGTAGGGCATTGAGGAATGCAGTGGAATAGAGAGATCTAGGAATAACAGTGCATAGTTCCCTGAAGGTGGAGTCTCATGTAGATAGGGTGGTGAAGAAGGCTTTTGGAACGCTGGCCTTTATAAATCAGAGCATTGAGTACAGAAGTTGGGATGTAATGCTAAAATTGTACAAGGCATTGGTAAGGCCAAATTTGGAATATTGTGTATGGTTCTGGTCACCGAATTATAGGAAAGATATCAATAAATTAGAGAGATTGCAGAGACGATTTACTAGGATGTTACCTGGGTTTCAGCACTTAAGTTCCAGAGAAAGGTTGAACAAGTTAGATCTCTATTCATTGGAGCGTAGAAGGTTGTGGGGGGATTTGATCGAGGTATTTAAAATTTTGAGAGGGATAGATAGAGTTGACGTGAATAGGCTGTTTCCATTGAGAGTAGGGGAGATTCAAACGAGAGGATATGATTTGAGAGTTAGGGGGCAAAAGTTTAAGGGAAATACGAGGGGGTATTTCTTTACTCAGAGAGTGATAGCTGTGTGGAATGAGCTTCCTGTAGAAGTAGTAGAGGCCAGTTCAGTTGTGTCATTTAAGGTCAAATTGGATAGGTATATGGACAGGAAAGGAGTGGAGGGTTATGGGCTGAGTGCAGGTAGGTGGGACTAGGTAAGATTAAGAGTTCGGCACTGACTAGGAGGGCTGAGATGACCTGTTTCCATGCTGTGATTGTTATATGGTTATATATGGTTAAGTAGACCATTCGGCCCTTTGAGCCTGCACTGCC